>NC_056731.1:1264706959-1264744459 GCF_019279795.1 Protopterus annectens
GGGCCCAAGCAAATACAAGCACGGAAACACACCGGCCATTCGTGGAGCCTAAGGATAGCATCCTGCCTGAGTGGCAGACACCTCTACAGCTGGCACACAGGCATACGTTAGGCCTGAACACAGCACGATAACACATAGCACACAAATCCTGTGTGCCAAACAAGCACAGTCTGTACTACAACACTACTGCTGTGGTTGTGTTAGGTACTTTATTGTCCAGTACAGTGAGGTCATGCTCACCAGGCTGGACAAGGTGAAGGTCACAGTGATATGCTCATGGGGCACTATGGTCCACCACATAACACAAGCATACAGGTCAGTCAGATGCATGGACACATATGACTCAGTCATTGTCCATGCCACTACAGCTGATGTGTGATGTCCCTCACTGGGATACATGATAGGGAACATGGAAGGGCTCACTGAGCAAGTGATACAGGCTGGTAGAACCCTGACCTTGGTTGGCATCAGTCCCTCACCAGGAATGCTGACATATTGCTGAATGCTAATGAATTACTGTAGCTACAACACCCTAGCTGAACGTTTCTTGGCATGCGGTCACTGCATTGCTATGGAACAATGTCTTACCACTCCCACAACAGGTGAAAACATGCAGCACCTGTTCATCAACAACATGTAGACTATATGGCCCAGACCAGGTGTGTATCCCTCACTACTAGGTTAATAGCATCTACATCTCACACTGTATATACACATCCTACATGCAGCACCTGCACAGAAGACCACAGTCATAATGTTACCCTGTGCAAATATCATGTATTCACATGTGGCAGGCATCACACATGGTAACTATTGAAGGTCACAGGTACATATGTGTATTTGGCACACACATACATCATGTGTGCATTGCCATAACTGGTTTAATCGATGTCATGCATTATTGTGAGAAACAACCCGCACACATGGGCATTCTGTGTGGGCAAAACACACGTGACATGTCTGGAATCAAAAGCCATAAAAAAGTGTGATATTGTTTAGAAAGGGGTATGTGCATCCTGTAGTGGGTTTTCCTAGTTGCCAAAGGGGATGTTTCTTTCATACACATTTACCCCCCTTCAAAACACTTGCTGGATTCAAACCCCTACCTAACTATGTTATGACACTAGAGACAGACGCATTAGCAGAGTGCGCTATTCGCATTACTGGAAGATTTCTTTTCTCCTGATATACTTATAGGGTGCTGACATCATCAGTGTTTAGAAAGGGGAATGAGCATCCTGTGGTGTGTTTTCACAGTTGCCAAGAGGGATGTCCCTTTTATACACACTTACCCCCCTTCATACACACTTGCTGGATTCAAATCCCTACCTAATTATGTTATGACACTAGAGACGGACGCATTAGCAGAGTGCGCTATTCGCATTACTGGAAGATTTTTTTTCTCCTGATATACTTATAGGGTGCTGACATCATCAGTGTTTAGAAAGGGGAATGAGCATCCTGTGGTGTGTTTTCACAGTTGCCAAAAGGGATGTTCCTTTCATACACACTTACCCCCCTTCACACACACTTGCCAGAGTCAAACCCCTACCTAACTATGTTATGACACTAGAGACGGACACATTAGCAGAGCGCGCTATTCGGATTGCTGGGGGAATCTTTTTCTCCTGATATACTTATAGGGTGCTGACATCATCAGTGTTTAGAAAGGGGAATGAGCATCCTGTGGTGTGTTTTCACAGTTGCCAAAAAGGGATGTTTCTTTCATACACACACACTTACCCCCCTTCATACGCACTTGCCGGATTCAAACCCCTACCTAACTATGTTATGACACTAGAGACGGATGCATTAGTGGAGCACGCTATTCGGATTATTGGGGGATCCCTTTTCTCCTGATATACTTATAGGGTGCTGACATCATCAGTGTTTAGACATGGGAATGAGCATCCTCTGGTGTGTTTTCACAGTTGCTAAGTGGAACATTTGGACTAAGTGTATGAGCATGCCCAGTTCAGCCTTCCCATGGCATGTTATGTGAAAGATGTCTCATTTATCAAAGTGTGTGAGCATGCCCAGTGTGAGCTTTCCATATGTTGCACTCTGCAGCCCATCACATTTGTGGATGAGTGTAACCTTCAGCAAATATCTCCAGTTTATGGTTGTGTGTTCTGTGCCATGTTGTGTAGTTACTGTCCAAATGCTTTTTGTGTGAACACAACAGGGATTATACTGTGCCTGCAGGTTTTGCATGGGATACTTTGCATACAATTGTCAACATCCGTTCATACTGACCTAACACTGTAGTACTGTATAGTGTAGTGGTTCAGTACTTTCACTGTGGTGGACAGTATCCTGGGCTTTAGTCCTATCACTGCTTTACATTTCCATAGTGTGCACAACAGTCTGGTTAGGGTCCAGTTGTGCACATCTGCACAAAGGCGGTGCCTCTATGGACCCTGGTAATTACCACCCCATAAGCTTAGCAAGTCTAGTCTGCAAAGCTATGGAGAGGATCATAATGGAGCTCATAAACAAAGATATAGGGGACATGCAGACATTGGACCCGTTCCAGTTTGGCTTGGTCAAGGGCAGATCATGCCTTTTGAACTTGGTCGACTTCTTCAAAACAGTCACTAAGGCCATTGATGAGGGAAGGGCAGTCCATACAGCCTACCTTGACCTTGCAAAGGCTTTCGACACAATACCCCACTCGGGTATTGTCGAAAAACCTACCAACCTAAATGTAAACCCATATGTCACAAGATGGGTTGCAAACTGGCTTAAGGACAGGACCCACAGGGTTAGAGTTGCTGGCGCTATGTCAGACTCCAAGCCGGTCACAAGTGGTGTCCCACAGGGCTCAGTCCTTGGACCCCTATTGTTCGTCATCTACTTCTCAGAAGTACAGGCCAACATGGGAGGACTTTGGCTGACAAAGTTTGCAGATGACTGCAAACTGGGCGCCATAGTGGACAGTGCATCAGACACGGATATCCTTCAGAAGGGACACATGGAAACTGATAGCTGGTGCCAGAGCCATGGCCTGATGTTAAATGCCAAAACATGTATAGTCATACCCTTCGGGAAAAGCAAGGTAACCCCAAGCTACCATATAGGTGGCAATCCTCTAAGCACAGAGGAGGTTATCATGGACCTGGGGACCCAGGTTGACAGTGGCCTTTCTTCTGACAATCACGTTGCTAACGTGGCTAGAAAGACCTTCTACATTGCCCACCTGATCATGAAGGGATTCACATCCAGATCTAGTGAGGTCATTGTTCCCCTGTACTCTTCACTTATCAGACCAATGATCAAGTACAATGCCCCATTCTGGATGTATCTCACCTGACATCTGCAGCAATTGGAGAGAACCCAAAAGTCCCCCACCAGAAGGATAAAGGGACTCCAACATCTGTCATATGCTGCCAGATTGAAGACACTCCAGCTCTATTCAGTCACATACCATCTGCTCAGAGGTGACATGTGCCTGACATGCAAGGCCATGTCCAACCAGGAAGTAATGGACATGCTCCACCTCAAAACCACCAAATCCACCAGAACCACTAGGGCAAGTGACTTAAACCTTAGCAAGGATATAAGTAGGACATATTGGAGGGATAGATTTATCACTCAGAGACTCCCTATGCTGTGGAATACAATCCCGGTCCATGTGAGGCAGAGCACCTTGCGGGCTCTGTTCAAGGGGAATCTTGACCTGTGGATGGGAGATCATAGGTTTACCCCGGGGATCGTCTCTGTGTCACTGCTGGACAGAGGCACGACAAACTAATGGGCACAGTATTGTTTCCATATAAGGGGTGGCGTACGCCACACAACTCTTGGCTAGGCTTATAACTGCCTTAGGGCAGATAGCCTAGTATAAACCTATGAACCTATGAACCTATCTGACCATGTTGCATTATGTTCAGATATGAACTACTTACAACAGGCTCATCCAACATTAGTAGTGTATTCCACAACATAGGTGTACATTGGCAAACACTACCGATGTGCTGTAGGCCATTTCTAATGCTAGTCAGAGAGTGTGTTTTTCCTTCGACACATTGTAAGTGTAGTTTGCCATGACATATGTCTTGTTTAGTATACTGTCCCTCTGTCTACCTGTGACATAACATTGATACCCAGGGTAAACCTACCATCTCCCATCCACTCATTAAGATTCCTGTTGAGGAGAATCAACGAGTGACTCTATGGATAACCTGTACTGGTAGTTTACTCATGCGTGGGGGTGGCTTCTGTGTTATGGATAATGCAGTACAGCTTGTCCTATGTATGTCAGTGCTGGGGTTCAGGTCCCTCATGTGCATAGCTCACTGCCATTCAGATTGTACAAGGTGCAGCATGTTCATTGATTCCAGCTTGGACATGGCTTTCTACATCAGGCACAGCTTGCGTCTGGGTGGCCAGCATGGCAGTGTGTGGAGTTGCACTCTATTTAATCAGGCAACACATTACATGTGTTCAAGCTCTTTGGTACTCCTGGTGAGGTACTGTTGTGGACTTTACAGTTGATGGAGGTGTCTGCTGAGGTACACCCCACAGGGGCTGATGTGGTAATTTGTAACACTGATGAAGGATAACTGCAGAACCACAATGACCTCCCCTTATCTAGATGTCATAACCTTCATGATTAGGTTGGTATATGGATTGTTTCTGTTAACACTACAGCCACATGTTTGTCCGATGCAGAATATCTATCACCTTGTGTACCCAGGTCTGTCATTACATGTTAAGTATGTAATGGGTTAACACCTATGTGGTAATTGATGGTCACTTACTGTATATCCACAGAGGTTGACTATACAGTTTTCTCCATTTAACATGCTGACATGGCTATGGCACCGGTTGTCTGTTTCTATATGGCCCTTTTGTGGGATGCTTGTGTCAGCTGGAGTGTCAGATATGTTAGGCGGTTTGTAGACCTCTGCAAACATGTTCAGGCACAGTCCTTACATGTTAGCCTGTACCTATGGGGGCATATATACCAGACGGGGAAGGTCCCAGGACCAAACTTTGTGGGATACCTGTTATATGTGGTTTGCAGTCTGACATGGCTGCAGCATGTCTGACCATGTCAGTTCTGTCATTGGTCTGGTTTGCAACCCCTCTAGTGACATTGGGGTGTATATATAAGCTGGTGAGCATATCTATATTGAACACGTAGGGTATTGTATGCAAGGCTTTGCAAGGTCCAGCTACACTGTGTGGACCACATTGCCCTCATCAGTGACCTCAATCACTGTTTCAACTGAGTCACACATGTTTAGGGGTGGGGTCTGCACTTCATAAACCCACACTGGGTAGGGTCAGGAGTCAATAGATCCCCGTTATCGTTATGTCTGCGGTACAGGCTGATCCTTTCCATAGCTGTGCAGACCAAGCTGCTCAGGATTCTGTGGTGGTTGTTTTTAGTATCCATTCAGGCGACACCTTTCTTGAGAACAACCACTGTTGCTGTACACTTCTCTTTGGGTACATATCCTGTGGTAAGGCTGACATAATGTCAGGGAGGCAGCAGTCTGCTGGGAAAGATATTTGGCATTATGGGGGGGGGGGGGTTTGCACTGCACCTGTCAGGATGTATGTTGGCAATACGTGTGTGTGTTTGGTATGTTATTTGTAATATTTGTGTGATCCAGAGCATATCCAGGAATTCACAACACGCTTACTACCATCAGTTGCAGCAGCCTTGGGGTTATCCTTATGTAAAATTTGTGTCATAATAGGTTCATAGGTTCATACTAGGCTATCCACCCTAGGGCATTTGTAAGCCTAGCCACAGTGTATGTGGCTTTTGCCACCCCTTGCTATGTGAATATTATGGCCATTTATGATTTACTTAGCTGTGCCTCTGTCTGGACATGACACAGTAAAGACCCCCAGTGTACATCTACAATTATCCATCCATTTTGCTAACTTCCTGTTGAAGAGTGTCAGTGAGGGGCTCTGCCTAACATGTAGTGGTATTCTGTTCCAGGGTGTGGAGAGACTCAGGGTTAGGTATCTGTCCCTCCAGCACATCCTATTTGATTATGTGTTAAGGTTGACATCTCTGACTCACACAGCTCTGATGGCTTTGAGTTTTCTGGGGTGGAGCATGTCCATTACTTCTGTGTTGGACATGGACTTGTACAACAGACATACAATGCCTCTGTGTAGGCAGTATGTGACTGCATTCAGCTGTGGTGTCTACAGCCAGGCAGCATATGAGATATATTTGAGACCCTTTCTGACTCTTGCTGAGGTACCTTTGAGGTCTTTCTAACTGCTGCAGGTGCCAGGTAATGTACATCCCAAATGAGGCATTGTATTACAATATGATCTGACAGGGGAACAGTATAGGGGCACAATGACCTTTGTTGACGTAGATGTGAATCCTTTCATGATACAGTGTCCAATATAGACAGTCTTCCTAGACAAATTGGCGATGTGACTGTCACATAACAGGTGACTGTCCACTTGTGTCACTAGGTCCCTGATTACTCCTTCCACACATAATGGTTTACCACCCATGTGGTAATTTGTGTGTACCTTGTTTTGTATTTGGTGGTACATTCATACTGTCCACTGTCTTCAGGACAGTGGGGTGGGGTTCCTGTGTGTGAGAGTGTGGTCTGTAGCATGCTACAGACTGTACAGCAGTCTTGCCTACAGTTAGTTGCACATGGGTGGACTGCAATGACATAAGCATTGTCAGTTAACTGGACGTATGGCTGTCTATGCTGAATATGGATACTCACCCTCCTTTTATATTTTGTTACAGGTTTTGTGGCCATAACACATGATATGTGGTATTACCTGGTAGTGCTGGTGTGCTGTCATGAGGCTTGCAGCAGGTTTCTATCACTGGACAGACATCAATGTTCTCCATACTGGGGAGGGCCTCAGGAGCATGCATATTGAGGTTTACACATCTGGCATTGATCAGCATTACCCTTCTGTTTCTTTCCAGTTTTGTTTTCTATGGTGGTGGGTTGGTCTTTTCAGCCTTGCCTATGGCAGGATCTCTGTAGGTTGCAAAAGCCTTAGGCAATATCCAGACGCTCATGGGTAACAGGTGCAAGCCATCCCTGGGACAGCAGCATGTCTTACTATGGAGTCACCTATTACAACTGTATCAGGCATGTTGTTTCTCCTTCTGTCCTGTGACTGTTTGGCACACCAGCTTTGTGTACTATGTGTTACATGTGCTATGTCTGGAGGTTATTTTATTGGGTGTCTGCTTTGGAGGCTTGTGTTGGTGTTGTGTGTTTGTAATTAGGGCCTCTGGGAATGTTTTTGTGTTTATGTGTTTGGTTTACAGTCGTTGTAGGTCTATGTGGGACTGGGTTTGTAGTGTATGTGGTTACCTTGTCCTCCTGACTAGTTTTGACAGTACTGATTTGGGGGTGCTCAGGCTCCGGTTTGGCTACCTGGTTGCGTCTATCACATACATTTGTATTTATTGGGGTGAGTTGTTGTTGTGTGTGTACTTGGGACAGGTGTCACATTGCCACTGGATTCACAGATTCTACTTGTTTTGCCTGGCTTTAGTGGATTGTATGTGTGGACACATTTTATTGCCATACTACTGATCACTGATTACTTCACTTTTCATGTTTGATCTATCATGTGGTAGCTTCCTCATTCTCTTCAATGGTTTAGTAATTGCTGGAGTCCAGCATGACAGATGCCTGGGTGTATGGCATTGTGTCTTGTTGTTTGTGATTGCAGACTCCAAGCACTCTTGGCTGTGTTCATGGTATGCTTGTATAACATGTTCTGCAGTGTGTCCCATATTCTGGACCTGCACAGGGCTTTTCATGGATTCCACATTGGTTTGTAGGGGTGCAAGCTATGCTTTATGCATGTGTTTCACTGTGGTAATCTGGCCAGGGACTGGGGTCAGGATGTGTAACTACAGTGTGATTACTCTATGGTCTGGTCTTACCAGTGAGGGATACACTTCTCATCTTGACATCCAGTACACATATTTCTGATTATCACATCCAGTATGCTTACCCCTCTTGTGGAAGTGTTACATTTTGCATGTCCATTTTGTTTGATGGATTCTGGGAAATTGTCTACACTTGTGTCAGTGCTAGTATAATACAAAGAGTATAGTGACAAACACCTCAAAAGCTGACTTCACACTTCTTCGGACTGAGATGGTATCCATTAAGCCCACTGGGCCAGTGGAAACCACAACACACAATGGTGACTCCTTCACAGACGCTTTCTACGGACATCTCCAAGATAGCATGGACCATGCAATCACAAATAAAAACAAGACCCTCTCCACCAAGGGAAAGTGGCCTGTCTGGTGGATCCCAGCCATAAACAAACTGTATAACAGATGAAGGATACTAATGCAAGACAGAGCTACATCTCCTAAAGGGAAGGCAGCTGTGATCAGCACTAGTAAAAAGCTACATTCTCTCATAAAGACATCCAAGGTCAACTTTGTGACATAAATCACCAAAGACAATAAAGATAACCACACTGCCTTCTTCAGTTATGTCAGAAACCTGGGTGGGAACCCTCAGATATGCTCTGAGTTGGTACACAACAACATATATTTCAGTGACCTGACAGATATTGGCAACATTCTGGCAGACAGGTTCAGTGCAATTTTCCCCCTCCTCACCCCCAAAAGAAGATAGTTATCACAGCTGAATGTAACCTCACTGTCATCTCAGATGTCCATGTGAGAGCCGCACTCAGCAAAGACAAGAACACAGCATCAATGTGACCTGATGGTATCCCCAGTTGCGTGCTATGTGAACTCCAGAAGGAGCTAAACCCGTATATACAAATGCTATTTAACCTTAGCCTTGCTACAGGATATGTACCTGAACACTGGCGTACAGCAACAGTGGTCCCACTCCACAAAGGAGATGCCTCCACAGACCCTGGGAACTACCACCACACAAGCTTAACCAGCCTTGTCTGCAAAGCTATGGAAAGAGTCATTATGGAGCTCTTAAACAGAGACATTGGTGACCTACAGACCCTTGATCCCACCCAGTTCAGCTTTGTACAGGGCAGATCCTGCCTTTTGCACCTAGTTGACTATTTTGAAACTGTCAGTAGGGCCATTGATGAGGGCTACGCGGTCCACACAGCCTAACTGCACTTGGCTAAGGCCTTTGACACAATACCCCACTCAGGCATCATAGACAAGCTCAACAGCTGAAATATAAAATCATATGTCACAGGATAGTTTGCAAAATGGCTAAGAAACAGAACCCATAAAGCCGACATTGCAGGTGCCTTGTCAGATTCAAAGCCAGTCACAAGTGGTGTCCCACAAGGATCTGTCCTGGGACCCCTGTTATTTGGCATTTACTTTTCAGATATGAAAGCAAACATAGGAGGGTTGTGGCTGACAAAGTTTGCAGATGACTGCAACCTAGGCACCATAGTGAATACATCAGCCGGCACACACATCCTACAGAATGCCATCACAAAGACAGATAGCTGGTGCCGGAATCATGGCCTGAAACTGAATGCAACTGATGTGTAGTCATCCCTTTGGGAGGAACAAAGTACCCACAAATCAATACATAGACAGCAACCCACTGAGCACAGAAAACAAATCAGACACCTGGGGACACATGTAGATAGTGACATCTCATTTGACACCCATGTTGCCAAAGTGGTTATAAAGACTTTCTATCTTGCCCACCTTATCATGAAGGGTTTTCCATCCAGATCAAAGGAGGTCATTGTACCACTATACTTCTCCCTTATCAGGCCCATGATTGAATACAAAGCCCCATTTGGTATGTACCTCACCCAGCACTTGCAACAGCTGGAGAGACCCCAAAAGTACCTTACCAAGAAGATCAGGGGTCTACAACACATGTCATATGCTTCCAGACTAAAGGAAATCCAGCTTTATTCAGTGGCATACCGCATACTTACAGGTGACCTATGCCTGACATACAAGACCATGTCCAATCAGGATTTGGTGGACATGCTCCACTGCAAGCAATCCAAATCCACCAGAACCATGGGAGCTGAAGATTTGAACCTCAGCACATACATGTATAGGACATGCTGGAGGGACAGAGTCATAACTCAGAGGCTTCTCACACTCTAGCAGAGTATCCCAGTTCATGTTAGACAGAGTCCCTCACTGACCCTCTTCAAGAGAAATCTGGACAACTGGATGTGAGATTGTAGGTTTACCCCAGGGGTCCTCCCTGTGTCACTACTAGACAGAGGCACAGTCAAGTTACTCAATTACATAAGGGGGTCATAATGTGTCACTACTAAGTGAGAGGCACAATATTCGGAATCTATTCTGTACACTTATTACCACTATAAGGGGTGGCAATAGCCACATCACTATGGCTAGGCTTATAAATGCACTAGGGCAGATAGCCTAGTAGTAAACTATGAAACTATGAAACTATGGTGTATGTGTAGGTATTGTCAGTCAAGCAATATAATGTGGTTTGGGGGGCTTGATATCTTCCTGTATTCCAACAGTTTTTTGTCTATTCCTTCTAGCATGTCAAGGGATCAGTTGCTAGTGTCCTCTCCTGCTCAGCTGGTGAACCTGGGAATATTGAGGCAATGTTACAATTGCCCCATGTACACAGACAACCCTCTCCTTCTCCCACAAAACACATATACATGCAAGAGATGCAACTATATAGCCAAACTGGAGGCTGAGCTCTCTCAACATAGGACTGGCAAGACCAGAGAGGAGGAGAAGGTAACCACACACACCACAGACCCAGTCTCACATAGCACTAAAACAACTTCAAATCATACACATAAACACACAAAGACATACTCTGAGGCTCTGATCAGAAATCTACCATAACAGCAGAGGCCACCAAAGCAGACACCCAAACAACTGCCTCCACAGGGCACAGCACATGCAACACATAGACCACAGAGTCAGTGTGCCAAACATTCACAGCCCTTAAGGCCAAATACAATGCCAGACACACTCGTCATAGGTGACTCCATAGTCAGACACACTGACGTCCCGCTCACCAGATTGAGTAAGGAGAAGTTCACAGTAAGCTGCCTATCGGGCGCTGGAATCCACCACATAATGCAAGCACTCAGGTCACTCAACTGCAAGTACAAGTATGACTCAGTCATTGTCCATGCTGGTGTGAACGACCTGAGATGTACCTCCCTGGACTACATGAAAAGAGACATAGAGGAGCTCTCTGATTATGTTGCCCAGGCAGGTATGACCCTGACCTTGAGTAGTATCCTACCTTCACCAAGGATGATGCCACAATACAGAGACAAGATGATCAGCTGTAATAATTGGCTTAAACTATGGTGTCATTCAAAGGGGATCCAATGTCTGTCTGCCTGGGATGACATGCTGGACAAGCCACGCTGATTCACAAGGGATGGCTTGCACCTGTCAACCCTGGGCTTCCGGATTTTGGCTAAGGCTCTTGCCACCCCCATTGTGCCTTTTTTAGGCAAGGCTCAGATTCTAAACCTACCACCCTAGAACACAAAAAAGGAAATAAACTAAGGGTAATGCTGCTCAATGCCAGAAGTCTCAACCTCAAGATGCATGCACTCGAAGCCCTTCTCAGTATGGAGAACATCGATGTCTGTGTTGTGACTGAAACCTGGTTCAAGGCTCCTGACAGCACCCCGGCACTATCAGGTGTTACCTCATATCATGCGTTCCAGCCCCAAAATCTGGACAACACCAAGAAAGGAGGGTGGGTGTCCATATTCATCAAGGACACCCTCACCTCAAGGTTGGTGGCAACACACGATGCATCGGAGACCATCCAGGTGCAATTAACCATAGGCAAGACTGCTCTGCAGTTTGTGGCATGTTACAGGCCACCCTCTCAAACTCAGGAACCTCACACAGCTTTCCTGAAAACACTGGAAAGGATAAATGTATCTCCAAACACCATCATACTGGGTGATTTCAACTATCCAAATATAGACTGGGATCACTACTCAAGCCCCAACACTCTAGCCCAAAGGTTCCTAGAGTTCATAAACTCAAATGCCATGGAACAACTAGTCACCATCCCCACAAGAGGAGACAACATACTAGATCACATCATCACGAACATGGGGTCACAATGTTCAACACCAGAAGTATACCCATCATTGGTGAGATCAGATCATAAACTAATCTCACTGGATGTCCACATCCCGCCCCCACCACAGATAAAAAAGACCACAGTGAAGAACTTCTCAAAAGCCGACATCACACTTCTAAAGACTGGTGTGGTCTTTTTCAAGGCCCCCAAGCCAGTGGAAACCATTACCCAAGCCACTGAATCACTTACAAATGCCTTCTACCAGCACCTCCAGGACTGCAAGGATCAGGCAATCCCAAACAAAACAAAGACTCTTTGTACCAAAGGCAAGCGTCCAGTCTGGTGGACCCCAGCCATAAACAAGCTCTACAACAGAAGGAAGGAGCTACTACAAGATAGAGCAAATTCCATAGAAGGGAAGACACCCCTGCTCATTATAAGTAAAAAACTGAGATCTCCCATAAAATCATCCAAGGCAAATTTTGAGAGAAAACTCGCTAAGGACTCAAAAGACAATCATAAGGCCTTTTTTAGCTATGTTAGAAACCTGGGAGGAGACTCCCAGATATGCTCAGAATTAGTTCAAAATGATGTAAAAATCACTGAACCTACAGACATTGCCAACATACGGGCTGACAGGTTCAGTGCAGATTTCTCCCCCCCCACCCCCCCAAAGGGAGGGATATCTATACCAGAGGATTGTAGCCCCCCAAACATCTAAAATGCTCAGGTGAGAACTGCTCTATCCAAGGCGAGAAACACAGCATCCATGGGACCAGATGGTGTCCCCGGTTGTGTGCTCCACGAACTCAATGAGGAATTAAACCCGCAGTTAGGGCAGCTGTTTAATCTTAGCCTCACCTCAGGATATGTACCCAAGGAGTGGCGTACGGCAACGGTGGTTCCACTTCACAAAGGAGGTGCCTCCACCGACCCCGGAAACTACCGTCCCATCAGCTTGACAAGCCTGGTCTGCAAAGCTATGGAGAGAATCATAATGGAACTCATAAATGAAGACATAGGGGACTTGCAGACTTTGGATCCAACCCAGTTTGGCTTTGTCAAGGGCAGATCATGCCTTTTAAACTTGGTTGACTTTTTTGAAACAGTCACCAAGGCCATTGATGAGGGCAAGGCAGTCCACACAGCCTACCTTGACCTGGCAAAGGCTTTCGATACACAATACCCCACTCAGGTATCATTGACAAACTCACCAGCTTAAATGTAAACCCATACGTCACAAGATGGGTTGCAAACTGGCTAAGTGACAGAACCCACAGGGTCAGAGTTGCTGGCGCCATGTCACACTCCAAGCCTGTCACAAGTGGTGTCCCACAGGGCTCAGTCCTGGGCCCACTTTTGTTCGGCATCTACTTTTCAGAAGTACAAGCAAACACAGGAGGATTATGGCTGACAAAGTTTGCAGATGACTGCTAACTGGGAACCATAGTTGAAAACCCATCTGACACAGACATCCTTCAGAAGGGTCTCATAGAAATGGATAACTGGTGCCAGAGCCATGGCCTAAAGTTAAACACTAAACAATGCATAGTCATACCCTTCGGGAAAAACAAGGTTACCCCTAGTTCCCATATAGGTGGCAATCCTCTAAGCACAGAAGAGGTTATCAGGGATCTGGGCACCCAGGTTGACAGTAACCTTTCGTTTGACACTCACATTGCCAAAGTAGTTAGGAAGACCTTCTACATTGCCCACCTGATCATGCAGGGATTCACATCTAGATCAAGGGAGGTCATTGTTCCCTGTACTCATCACTCATCAGACCAATGATTGAGTACAATGCCCCATTCGGAATGTATCTGACCCGACACCTGCAGCAATTGGAAAAGCCCCAAACATTCCTCACCAGAAGGATAAAGGGTCTCAAAAATATGTCTTATGCTGCCCGACTGAAGGAACTCCAGCTCTATTCAGTCGCTTCCCGTCTGCTCAGAGGTGGCCTGTGCCTGCATACAAGGCCATGTCCAACCCAGAATTAATGAACATGCTTCACCTCAAAACCTCTAAATCCATCATAACTACAAGGGCAAGAGACTTAATCCTCAACACGGCTATTAATAGGGCATGCTGGAGGGACAGATTCATCACCCAGAGACTCCCTATGCTGTGGAACAACATCCTGGTACATGTGAGGCTGAGCACCTCGCTGGCTTTGTTCAAGAGGAATCTTGACCAATGGATGGGAGATCGCAGGTATACCCCAGGGGTAACCTCAGTGTCACTGCTGGACAGAGGCACAGCAAAATAATGGGCATATTATCCTTCAAACTGAAGAGGTGGCAGAAGCCACAAAACTCTGGGCTAGGCTTATAAATGCCCTAGGGCAGATAGCCTAGTATGAACCTATGAACCTATGAACATAGGCCTGGTGCGGTTCCTGCTATTAGGACAGTGGTCTGCAGCAAGCTATATAGTAGTAGGCAGTTTTAGCAATTGGTATTTGACCATGGCTAATCCATGTTGCTTCTTGTTGTGGTACCAACATGGGGGTGTGGTTATCCATGACATTTATTGCTAGTCACCCTCGTTTTGTAGCTTGTTCCATGTTTTTGCACATGTACATCACTATGAGGTGTGACCTGGTAGTGTTAGGGTGCTGATGTGGGCTTTGACCCAGTTTTCTATTACAGCACTGATATCTACATTCTCTATACTGTGTGCGTTTACACTGCACACATCTTGCTGTTTATACTTCTGGCATTGGGTAGCATTACATCTAGGTTCCTATCCCTTGTGGTACCTATGAAGGTGGGTTTGTGTTTTTGTGGTTTATGATTGGTGAGGGTGGATGTTAGTCAGGTTCCTCAGGTGTGCATATGGTACATGGTGTTACATTACTTAACACATGGCATTCATTCCTCAGGTGGTGCTGCAGGGCTGCCTCTGTCGGATGCACATACTACACTCCCTGTACATGTATGGAAGCAGGTTGTGTCATGTTAGGCATCCCTGTTACTATATGAGTGAGTCAGAGCGGGTATCAGTCCCAGTGTTCCTACTGACCAAGTGTATGTGCTATGCGTTGCCTCTTTGCCAAGGCCAGGGCATACTGGGCGCACCTCCTTCTGCCTACTGGGGCAAGGTCAGGTTGTTCCTCCTCCGAGTCACCCTCTGCCTGTGGTGGCCTTGGCAATGGTGGGGGTATGTTTGGCCCAGCCCTATGCTGGTCCTGCTGCAGCTGTTTCCGCAGGATAATATTATGTAGCATAGCACATATCATGATCATTTGGGTACATGTAGTTGGTGTGTACTGCAAGGCTCCACCAGATGTGTCCAGACACCGGAACCGTGACTTGAGCAGCCCAAACACACGCTCTATGACATTATGTGTTTGTGCGTGTGCCTCATTATGGCGTTCCTGTTCAGGTGTGTGTGCATTTCTGATGGGTGTCATCAGCCACGGCTCAAGTGCATAACCTGCATCCCCCACTAGGTGTCCGTGTGGGAAGTCCCCACTGGCAAATGATTGGTACAGCTGCGTCAGATGCCAGATGTGGGAATCATGGTAGCTCCCAGGGCAGCCAGCACACACATTCATTATTATGCCCTGGGCATCACACACAACCTGGCAGTTGATGGAGGGGAATCCATTGTGGTTAATGTAGGTTCTACCCCACTCACCGGCTCGTGCTTTGATGCGTATGTGCGTGCAGTCTATTGCACCCAGTACCTCAGGGTATCCCACTATTTGCTGGAAGAGACGCATATTGCTGGCCAATACCTCACGGGCATTGGGGAAATATACATGATCACCGACATGTGCTGACATGGCATCCAGGAACTGGTGCAGTACCCTGGAGGCTGATGCCTGTGATATCCCCATCATATCACCAGTTGGTCTCTGGAAGGTACCTGTTGCTAGTATTCTTAGGCCAACACATACCTTGGTTTCCACTGGGATGGGTTTCCCTCTGTTGGTTCTGTGTGTGAGGCGTGGCCTGCACAGCTCAACAATTTGCTGCAGAAGGTCTCTGTCCACTCTGTAGCGCTCTACTATCTCCAGCTCATGTAACCCATGGTAGGTGACCCTGGGCCTGTATACTCTTCTCCTTCTCCTCACTCTGGGTTGTCTGTCAGCATCTGCATTGTCACCACCCTCAGCAATTCGTCTATGCCTGATTATAACAGCTATGGCAGCCCCTAGCATTTCTGCTCTGAGTTCAGCTTTTTTCAGTTTTCAATTCTGATAGCTTACTTTCTTGCAGTATCTCTTGTGAGAAACACCCTGCACTGCTGTTTGCAGTGTTTTAAGTGCTGGGTTGGGCTTCTAGTCTGCCTGTGTAATTGCCTGCTTCCAATTGTTTCCACCAATTAACTCCAGCAGTATCCTCTGGCAGCTTCCCTGTATTCTGGTTGTTTCCTTTTTCCTCTCTGTTTCCTCAGGGGGAGCAATGTGTACACCAGCTTAAGCACGCTCACAGTTACTTAAACGCGCGCACACATCCTTACATGGTGTTAAACGCGTGCACACATCCGTACACGGTGTGAACTTGGTTGATTCATGGTAAAACACGCGCACACAGCCTCACACACGTGCACGCCTGCGCAAACCATTGTAAACCTGCCTTACACACGCTCACACGCGCGCATGCATGTATATCAAGAAAGTTTGAGTGTAGGGATAGTGTGCACCCTCTATTTCTTGACTTTCCTAGTGTTCTGTTGGGACACACCTCTCTCCCTGATGTCTGTCTGTCATCTGTCACCTTACATTGCCCTCCAATCTGATACATTTATTTCTATCATTCCCCCACATGATGTCACCTACCTCTTACTCTGTTCCTCCCCCTTCTGTAACTCTTACACTACTCAGAAAGTGCTCATTACCTATGTGGCAGTGTGATTCAGTATTGTAACCCTCATTTACATAGGATTGCCTAGTAATGCTTAGTTACATGTCTTACACGGAGCTTCCCCCCCTTGACAACCACTACACGGAGGACATATTGTTTTTGGTCTGCTAGTCCCTCCATTGTCATTCCATGTAATACATAAATCCCACAATTGTGGGCTTATAAGCTTCAGTTTTCAGTTTTAGGCAGCGCACCGCTTTGCGGTGTGCTGCAGTTAAACATCAAAATCCCACGTAAAAAAAAAGTTATTTAAAATACTTTTGCAACACTTTTTATTGCCAATGGCCACATATTTGGCCATTGGCATGCTAAATGAAACATATGCACCCTTTATTTGGAGCTGACATAGCTCCGTTGTCAATTTTGCAGAAATGTACTCAGTTGTCAGCTGAGTACATTTCTGCAGCTAACACATCCGTTACACGGGCTGGTTTAGGCTTCTTGGATTGCTCAAATACCTCATTTGCATATCTTTGAGCTGCAAATGAGGTATTGAGCATTTCCATGCCCAGTCCTTGTAAGAGACATGTTAGCTGTCTCTTACACAGAGGTTTGGGCTGTTCCTGGATCGGGAGGCTTACACTACTCTTAAACTCCATGTAAGCCTTCCTGAATCCTGCCCAGAGTGTTTAAAATTGGAAAACAGGGGGATATACCTATAGTAGAGAAGCCATTAAAACTGTGATAGATTATGCTATTTATCAGAAGAATTTCAGGAGAATATTGCTCAAGTTATAAAGGTTGATTTTTTTTTAGATTATTGTGTTAAAGAAAAAATAATGAAGGAAGGGAGAAGGCATACAATATTATAGAACGAAGTTGTGATGGAAAATTAGTTTAAGAAAAAAATGGATAAGGCACTTCTAATAAGGCTGCACACTGATCAACAGCTTAACCATAATTCTACCAGTCTGAAAAAAGAAAAAAGAGAGATAAGGGCAAGTAAATCTACCAGATTTAGTAGATTCAGTTACTGGCTAGTAAGTACACGGCCTGGATGCCAATAAAAAATGAAATTAGATATCCTGAAAGAAAATCAACTAGAAAAGATGAAAACACTGACTGGGAAAATCCTGCAGCTGTTCAGCAAACAACAGTTCAAACTCCAGGTGTTGTGCAGGAGATAACTTCCAGTAATTTAGAGGGAAAATAAATCAACTGTGCTCAGAGCTAATTAAAATAAATGAAACAGTTAGTGAATATATCAACTCAAATAACAAAAGGCTGGGAAAAATGAAAGACGCTTTAAACAGTTTTTCAGATGAAATGATAACACTGCAAAATCACAGGTCGAAATAAAGACAAGCCTGGCTGAGTATGAGACTACTCAAGAGCTGTTTCAAAAGTTGATATAGTTAAAGGACACAGCACAGAGAGAAAACCTGAGATTTTCTGCTGTACCAGAGAAACTGGAAGAGACAAACTGTATTAATTTTTTGAAAACACAAGTAATCAACAGTACTGGTATTCCACAGCAGGACTTGTTAATTGAAAGGGCACATTGTGTGTATGCTCCAATCCTAGCCATTAAAAAGCAGCCAAGAATTGTATTAGTAAAGATGCAATCATAAGAGCAGAAATAGATGATCCAGTGGAAACTGTGACAGAAGGGCAAAATATGAAAAACTGGGGACAGCAGAGTGTTTGTGCTCTTTTTAATCACTGTACACCAGGCAGAAGAGAAGCACATTTATTGTAGCAATCAGGGAGTGTCAAGAGGCACTCAGGTCATTCAAGTTACTGTATTCAGCTGTCTTCAGTCAAATTCATATTTAATGCAGAACAGGCTAAAGAAGAAATGCAAAAATGTGTCCAACAAAAAAGTGAACCATCAAACAGCAGGGGGACTCTGCTTCTCATTCTTATGATAATAAAGCTCACAGCCAGACTTTGTCAGTGAAACATTTTCCAATGTTCCAAAGGAAAATTCTTGAAAGATACAAAACAGCTCAAGAGTTGATGAGAAAAAGTACATTGTAACCAGAGTCTGAGGTTGGGAGATGGAGATGAACAGGAAGAAGACCTGCAACACTGAAATTAGTGAATAAATATGAGACTATAAACCATCAATCACATTTGCAACATATGACTTTACAAGAAAAAGTGGCTGAGAAAAACTGGACATCTGATGACTTTGTTAAACTTGTAATAGGCCTGAAAGGCATATGCCCCTTTTCATGTCATTAGTGTTTGTAAGGACACTAAAAGGAAAGAAATAGAAAAAAGTAATGGTAAGTAAAACAATTTTTGTTCTTAAAGGAAAACTCCGCCCTCTCATACAGTTTAACTCAATCATTAGGTTTCTTTTCTCCCTACAATATGGTTCCAGCATTGTGTATGTACCAGAAACCTGCTTGTAGTTGTTAAAATTTTTATTTCCTTGCATTGGAGTCAAAGGAAGGGAAAGAACACCTACTTTTTTTCTAAAACTCAACTTCTCACATACTTTGCAGAGAAATTTGTCTCCACCTGCATGACATATCATAGACACAGTTAAATCTGTAGTTTATCCTGTCAGGTACTGCTGTCAATCTTAGATGGGTAATTAATCCTGCTAATGTCAGGAACACAGCAGCTGATATAAAAAAAAGAAAGCTGTGGAATTGTTTCCACTGTTTTTATTGCAGAGGGGAGGAGAACTTAACACTCCCCTTTCATAGCAAAACAAAGCAATTAGATCAGTCAGGGGTTTAAAGGCAATTGTCAACTCTTCTGAAAAAAATTACATAAGCAACAAAGCAGTATTGAAATTCTAAGCTTTAAATGTTATTTTTAATAGTTTGTGTTAAGATAACTTAAGAGTAGTAGCAAATTTGTGAAATCTGTAAATGAGGGCAGCTATACATTCTGTTCTTATGTTTCCATGGAAATAAGCTGACTAAAGATGCAAGCAATAAATCTCGAGTTTTTGAGCATTGTTTGCTAAGTGAATCATAGAACAAAAAGGTATAAGGGCAAGCAGGTTACTAAAAATAAAGTTTGAAATTATTGGAAGTGAATAAGAGATATAAGCTTTGCTGCTACCAAAATACTTTGATGCATTTACTAGAACAGTGTATAATTTTGTTTTATTTAATGATAGCGAACATACTTTTTTAAAGCTAAAAGTTAATGTTTTCTGAAAGTATACAAGCTGTTTTCACATCTGGGAGGGAAATAAAGATAAGACAAGAATAGACAGGAATTAATGTAAGTGGGAGTGCAGGCTGTAATATGTGCCTTAGCATGGATTACCTTAATTGTTGTTTAGGTAATGCCAATAGGTGCAGCATCAGTTTGGGACAATTGTTCCTAAGAAGAGGGTCAAACATCATTATTTGAAGGTGTACATAGTTGTTTGTGTTTGTTTTACATTAATAGGTTATGAAGGTGTTCAGGGGGTGATTTTTTTAGGGTTTTCAGTAAAACAAAAAGACTTGCAGAATGTGACATAGGTACCAAAGGAGCTGACAAAAAGAACTGTATAAAAGATCAACCTGCCAAATGTCAGTGGGTGCATGTAACACAACAGACATTTAAAAAGCTGTCATTTATAATAGGAGGGAATAATTTCTTATCATAATAGTTACATTATCTATATTATTTTTAAACTTTAATAGTCTCACAGTTATAGACAAAAAAGTAAAGAATTATATTAAGAAATTAAAATTGCAAATAGTAATGCTGCAGGTGACGTATTTGGAATGAAGTGAACATATGAATTTGATAAAGAAAGAAAGGATTTCAGGATGGATGTTCAGTAGAATAATAGGGACAAAAAAAATGAGAGTATTAATATTAATTGATAGAGGAACTCCAATAGTGATATAAGACGAAAAAAAGATAACAATGGTAGATTTGTGGTAGCAAGAGGCAACTGGCAAGTGAGGAAGATTATCCTGGCATCTATTGATATTCCACCCAAAACTGCTATTATGGAACTTAAGAAAATTTGGGGAGAAATAATTAGCTTCTAGCAGGAGATATTACTTACAGAGGGGGTGTAACTTGCTTTGCAACAATCAGTATGTATCTGGGAGACTTAGAAGTGCAAATATAACAAAGGAAGGTAGATTTCTGAAGAGAGTAATGGAAATATTTGGTACAGAAGATATAATTCACTAGTAGGAACTCAGAGACAATGTACATATTATTGCCCAAGGTACAACTGGGCTAGACTAGACTAGACAGAAATTATATTTAACAACAACATGCCCATTTAATTGAAAGCTTCTATACACATCCAATAACTATTTCAGATCACGTGCCAATAACAGATAAGATACAAATTCAAGGTAATGAAGTAAAAATGAGACAATGACATTTTCCCACCTATCTGTTAAAAAGACAGGAATTTAAGGAATGGGTACTGGAAATTATCCGAGAGTTATTAGGAAAGATAGAAATGTATTCAGAAGTTATAGCTCGTGAGTGAGATAAAAAAATTGGAGTTTAAAATGGGGCAGAAACAAAAGAATAAGATATATTGTTAAGAAGTAACAAAAATATTTAGAGGAGCTGGCAAAGGTTAAAGCATTGCTGAATAAGAGGAATCTCACAAGACAAGAAGAGGTGCAACACAGAGTACTGAAGAGATCTGGAGAATATTATTGAGTTTAGAAAGATTGCTGCTAAACAACTTTTTTTCTAGTAACTCCAGAGTACAATGACTAAGCAACAGAAGGTAGAAAGGGTTGTTGCCAAACTTAGGGTGCCTTCAACAAAAACAATTACCAGGGATCCTGTAGATGTATTAGAGATATTGTGGAAATGTTATGAAAATTTGTATAAAGCAAAAAAAAAGTGAAGTGTGGAAATCAAGAAAAAGTACAAATGAAAATATTTATGAAAGACTGAAGTATGCCAAGGTTACAGGTAGATGAGGTTCAACAATTAACAGTTAAGACAGGATGAGATGAGATGAGATAACAATGGTAACATATAATCAATCTTCAGGAAAGTCCTCAGGAATAGATGGTATTTCTATGAAAGTTTGGAAGAAAGGAGGAAAAAAGGGATAAAGATCATGAAAGTTTTGTTTAACAGTGTTTTAAAAGGAGGGGAAACACCAACATCCTGGAATAAAGCTGCCGTGGCACTAATACCCAATGACAGCAAAGGCTTCAGACCCAGCTTCATATAGGCCCATTTTAATTTTAAACCGTGATTATAACAGATTTATAATAGCTAAAAGAATAACAAAGACATTGTCAAAATTGATAACTATAGATCAATGTGATTTTGTGGAGGAGATGCAAACATTTGACAATATTAATAGAACAATGACGACCTAGAGGGAAGCAGAATGTAAGAAAATATTACTGGTGCTGGTGGGTCGAATAGGGCAATGGAAGCATTTGCATTCCCCTGATGCAATGATAAGGTTAATTGTGATGACATATGAGGAATCAGAGGCAAACATTAAGGTGGGAAGTTTCCTCTCTGACAACTTGTGTTTCAAGAGGAACCAAGCAGGGGAGTTTGGTTGTTATTTGTTATATATTTAGGGCTATTGGAAAAGAAAATAAGGGACTCAGAAATGCAAGGCTATAATTGGTATGGTAATCAAGAAAAGTTATCTTTATTTGCAGCCGATATTATTTTGGCCTGATACAACCAGAAAAGGACAGCTCATAGTTGTGTAACATTTTGAGACACTTTTGAGTCTTTTTGGGATATAAAATTAATGAAGATAAAACAAAAACAAAAACTATAGCTATAAACTGTGTAGCCACACATGAATTGGTTCAACAATACCCACATTTATGGGGGATATGATAAAATGAAGTATTTAGGAGTATGGCTTAAGAAGGATTCTGTTATGGCCTCTAAGGATATGTGGGGTCTATATCAATTCACCACAATCGCATTGCAGCAAACAGCTATTCATCAACCCTAATTCAGCAAAAATCATTTCAGTGATTCACTGAATTTACTGAGGGCAAGGAAATACTTGCTCTACAGCACAATGAACTGACAGCTAAGCAAATCAAACCCACCCAAGTGGGGGGCTTTGCCCCCACACAACTATATATACCAACTCTGAAATCACAGTACAGTGGAGAAAAGGGCAAAGTTGTGCTGTAGGGCAAGTATTTCTTTGCCCTTGGTAAATTCAGTGAATCGCTGAAATGATTTTTGCTGAATTAGGGTCGATGAATAGGTGTTCGATGCAATGCGATTGTGGCAAACTAATATAGACCCAATATGTGTGAGAGACAAAACAAAAGATACTACAAAAGCTGAAAACGTGGAAGCCCTTTTTTGTGCTTATGGATAACAAGATATAGGCAGTGAAAATGTTTCAGTCCCTTTAGTTTTTATATATATATCAGGCATATTGTTATCAACCAGAGGAGATTTTATGGACAAGAATAAATAAAGAGTTGAAGGAATTTACCTGAGAGGGAACATACCTAAACACCAGAGACGTCTCAAACACATGTGCCCTCTGCAGAACACATTACACATAATAACTCATGCACCAGTGTCTCGCCAGCCCAACCCTTAATCAAAATCAAATGTATTAGTCATAGGTGATTCTATCATGAGACACACTGATGTCCCTCTCACCAGACTGGATAAGGAAAGGTCACGGTCAGCTGTCTTCCAGGTGCCAGGATATGCCAAATCACACATGCACAAAACAAAACACTCCTGGAATCAAATCTCACCAAAAAAAAAACACAGTAAACAATTGGAAAATGCTGCCAGCTTTATTTAACAAGCTTCTGGTACCTCGGTTAAAAGCCTTCTAGGAATAACTTCTTCATCTAGCTGCAGCTTCTTTAATCCCCACCAATGAAATGCACATTGCTCAATTATTCCATTAACATCTAAACAATTAAATTAAATTAAATTAAATTAAATTAAATTAAGTCCCACACCCAGATCGAGCACATTTCCAAACACCAAGAGTAGAGAACAGCAAGAAAAAAGTATCACAACATCCATTATTTGTGACCTGCAAAATGCAAAAAATATAAGCTTATTAAATGACCCAGTATTATACCATTTATAAGAACATCATTTTATACAAATACTAATATTCTATTATATGTTATATTTAAATTAATTTCACACTATTTGTTACATTTATTTTGCTTTTACATTATTCTTAAATGACTTTTACATGCCCAAATTAACATCCAAGTTCAACCCTTGTGGGTGCATAGTCCCTAAATTTATAATAAGTTTGGCTTCCAAACTTAAAATGTATGTGTGAATACCCCCCCCATAACATTTTCACCAAAGGGCCTTGCCAAAATAAAATAAAAAAAAGAAACCATCAATGTTGCCACCATGAACAGAACAAAAATGTTGGGCAACTGGGCTATCTAATCTAGAATTCCTTATATCACCCAAATCTTCCAAAATTCTCAATTTGGCTTTCCTTTTAGTCTGCCCAATGTACCACTTGATTGGGGAACACCAACAACCTAGGATGTATACAACACCACATGAATCACATTTGAATCGATTTTTAATCCAAAACGTCCTTCCATTGATAAATGTACCATGAAGACTCCTGATTTTATTGCACACTTTGCACTTTCCACAAGGAAAAGCACCTGGTTCCCCCTCAAGTTTTTTCTGTACCTCCTGACTCAGCAATTCCTTTAAATTGCTGAATCTACCATATGAAAATGTAACTTTATTAATAAACAAATATACACCCAAACAAACTATCACACATGCACTCAAGTCTCTAAAACAGGCACTGCTATTACTCTGTCATAGTCCATGTTGGTGTGAACGACTTAAGATGTACCTCTCTGGACTATATGAAGAGACACATGACTGAGCTCTTGGACTATGTGTCTCATGGAGGTATGTCCCTAGACTTAAGCAGCATTTTACCTTCACCTAGGCTGATGCCTCAATACAAATAGAAAATGATTGACTTCAATAATTGGCTTAGCTTCTGGTGTCATTCTAAGGGGTTCCACTATCTGTCCACATGGTATGACATGATCGACAGACCTCAGTGCTTTGCCAGAGATGATTTTCATCTGTCACTGCTGGGATTCTGGCTACTGGCCAAGGCTCTTGCCACCCTCATAATGCCTTTTTTTTGCAGTGTCTCAAGGACAAAATTGCCAACATAAAAACTCCATCTAAAAACAACCTTAAGGTTATGCTGCTAAATGTTTGGAGTGTCAACACAAAACTACACTCACTGGAAGCTGCCCTCACCTTGGAAGACACAGACATTTGTACAGTCATGGAGACCCGGTTCAAGACTGCGGAGAGTACCCCAGCCATACCAGGTTACATCTCCTTCCATACCCTCAGACCTCAAATTGAAGACGTGGAAACTAAAGGAGGCGGTGTATCAATATTCATTAAAGATAAATACACCTCCAGATTGGTTAAACAGCCTCCCTGGAGATACTTCAGGTGCACAAAACTGTTATTAGGACACCTATTCAAGTTATTGCCAGCTGCAGGATACCCTCCATGAATCAGGACACCCACTCTGCCTATTTGGATCTACTTGAGTCTATCAAGATACATCCAAACAACATGGTTTTGGGCAACTTTAACTACCTATCCATTGACTGGGTAAATTACTCGTGCTCAAACTCACTTGCCCAAAGGTTCCTCGACTTTGTTAAATCCATTACTCTGGAACAGCTGGCTGACACCCCCACAAGGGGTGCCAACATCCTGGATCTGGTGCTTACCAATATGGGGGAACCACTGTGGCACCCCCACTGTGAGGTCCTCCTTGATGAGATCTGACCATAAATCGGTCCCATTCGAAGTAACTATCACATTTAACCCCCCTCAGCAGCAACTAAACTAACAAACTTCTCCAAAGCAGATTATAACCTGTTACAGGATGGTATAAATAGCTTCACTGCACCTCATCCCTATAATGGAGCTGGCAACTATGCCGAGCTCTACACCAGTGCTTTATATAAACACCTGTATAACTGCATTGACTCAGCCATACCTGATAGGACCAAAACAAGCTCCTCAAGGAAGAACATACCTGCCTGGTGGACAACTGCCATTAATGGATTTTACAATAAGAGGAAGAAATTCCTGTCTAAGTGTAAGAGGGGGTGAGCCCTCCTAAATTTCAGCACTCCTTCCTCGGCTTAAACAAGCAAATAAGACTTCTTGTGAAGTCCTCCAAAGCAAACTACAAGTCCAAATTAGCCTCCTCAACAAAGGACAACCACAAGTCATTCTATAGTTACATCTGTAACCTAAAAGGAAAGGCCCAGATTTGTGCAGAGCTGGTAGTTAACGATACCACATATACTGAGCCTGTGGACATAGCTAACCTGTTGGCTGACAGGTTCTGTGAAAACTTCACTACCCCGTCCCCACCACACGTACCCCATGACATCCATACCACCTGTCCCCTACCTTGTATCTCTAAAGAGAAGGTTGTAAATGCTCTCTCTAAAGACAAAAACACAGAATCTATGGGATATGATAACATCCCAGGGTACGTTCTGCATGGGCTCCAACATGAATTAGCTACACCATTGGGTACTCAATCATAGTCTAAGCACCAGCTTCATACTTGCTGAATGGAAAACAACTACCATTATTCCCTTGCACAAAGGTAGTGCTTCCACTGATCCCAGGAACTATAGACTTATTAGTCTGACTAGCCTTATCTGCAAGGCCATGGAGCAAATTATCATGGACCTTATCAACAAAGGTATAGGTAATCTCCAAATACTTGACCCTACTCAATTTGGATTTGTCAAAGGGAGACCATGCCTGTTAAACTTGGTGGACTTCTTTGAGACAGTCACCAAAGCCCTAGATGAGGGGAACCCTGTGGATACAGCCCACCTGTACTTGTCCAAGGCATTTGACACTATCCCCCACTCAGACATCATTTATAAACTCACTCATCTAAACATCAACCCTTATATCATTAGATGGGTCACTAACTGGCTCACTGATAAAACTCATATAGTCAAAATACGGGAATCCACCTCCAGTAGCAGACCTGTAACAGTGGTGTTCCACAGGGATCAGTCCTGGGACCTCTACTGTTTGGAAGCTATTTCTCCAAAGTACAAGCAAAAACTAAAGGTCTGTGGCTGGCAAAGTTTGCTGATGTCTGCAAACTGAGAGCGATCATAGAATATCCAAATGATGTCAACATCCTACAAGAGGGTCTTACACAAACAAATGATTGGTGACAAAGTCATGGCCGTAAACTCAATGCAAACAAATGTATTATCATTCAAAGCAATGTTCCTGCTAACTACCACATCAATAGCAACACCTTAAGTACACACTCAGTGGTGAGAGACCTGGGCACACAGGTTGACAGCAATCTTACCTTTGACCACCATGTGTCCACAGTGGTAAGAAGGGCATTCTATATTGCTCATCTCATAAGTAAGGGCATTGCATCCAGAAAAAAAGAAGTTATAACCTGCCTGCACTCTCTTGTCAGGCCAATAATTGAGTACAGCAGTACCTTTCTAAGCACTTGCAGCAATTGGAGAAACTACAAAGGTTCCTCACAAGGAAAATTCAAGGTCTTGAGCATCTGTCCTGTGGAAATTATCTGACACCACCGTCACTTTATTTTGTTTCATACAGACTACCCAGAGGTGATCTCTGCCTTACATACAAGGCAATCTCTGACCCTGCGTTACTGGAAATGCTGCCTATCTGTAAGTCAAATGGTACATGGGTGACTCACTCTAAAGACCTTAACCTGGTATGTAACATTAATAAACCCTGCTGGAGGGACAGATTTGTCTCCCAGAAGTTACCACACTTTGGAACAGACTCCCACTTCATGTCAAACACAGCACCTCATTGACCCTCTTCAAACACAGTCTGGATGATCAGATGGGTGATCATAAATTTACCTTGGGGGTTCTACCTGTGTCCCTCTTGGACAGAGGCAATAGCTGCTGATCATGGAAATAAGGTTAAGAACTTGGCTAGGCTTGTAAGGGCCATAGGGCCATATGATCCTTCCAATAGAACAAGGTGGTTTAGGATTACCTACTTTAAAGGGAAATTTTAAATGTACACAGTTAAGGCTAATATATCTAACACAAGCAGAAATCTATAATTCAAAGTGGGAAAATGTGATGATGATGAAATGGGGGGAATTCAAGAGATAAAGAGAGAGTGCAATTTTTGATGTAGATCCTTAATGAGAATAACAACAGCCATACAGAATAAGAATAAGAAGTTTAAAGGTACAGGAAATGAAATGGGATGAAGTAACAGCCAGAGAGATTGAAACAAAGTTAAGAAAAGTCACTAATAGGAAAACCCCAGGCCCAGATGTAGTGCCTAACTTTTGGTTAAAAGCATTAACATATTTGCACAAAGATTTAGTCATGAGTAAAAACTATTTATATGCGCATCCAGAACAGGCATCAACCTGGCTGACAACAGGAAAAACAATGCTCCTACTTAAGAGTGAGCGTGCAAGTTACCCTAAAAACTGTAGATCAATAACTTACCTTCTGACGACGTATAAAGTATACACTGGAATTGATGCTGGCAGAGTTTATAGTCATTTATGCAGTAGAACAAAAGGGCAATAAAAGAAAGTCATATGGAACAAAGGACCATTTGTTGTTAAATAAAATCATAGTGGAAAACTGTAAAAGGGGGAAGAATCTAAGTATGGCATGGACTGACTACAAAAAAGCATTTGATAGTATCCCACATTGATGGATAAAAGAGTGCTTAAAAATGTGTAAGATACTACACTGATTGACTATATTACAGTGACCATGAAACAGTGGCAGACCACTTTGCAATTAAGCCATGATAAAGGACAAATTATTATCCCACGGATAAAAATTCAAAGGGGGGATATTCCAGGGTGACTTCCTGTCACCTCTGCTGTTCTGCCTTGCCTTTAACCCATTAAGCTGTTTACTTAATAGCTTAGGCCATGGCTATAATTTGGCTCCTAGAAAACAACAAAGTGTAAAGACTTATCATCTTCTCTTTGTTGATGATTTAAAACTGTGTAGCTCATCAGATGAGGAACTGAAAGCACAACTGTTGTCAAACATTTTTCAGATGATATAAGAATGTCATTTGGCCTTGATAATGTGCAAAAGCAACCTTTAAAGCAGGAAAACTGCAGCACCAGAAAACATCAGTTTGGGACACGAATGTGATATAAAAGAACTTGAGCAAGGGAGACTGTATAAATATTTCAGAATTCATGAAAGATCAACAATAAACCATGAACACATGAGAATAAAACTTAGCAAGGAATACTTTAGAAGACTTAAATTAATCCTGAAAACTGCACTGATATCTAGGAACAAAATCCAAGCTATAAGCCAATTTGCTCTTCCTGTCCTAACTTACAGTTTTGGAGTGACTGACTGGCCACAAAACATGTTGCATAGATTAGATAGGAGAACAAGAAGGATGCTTCATGCTCACCAAATGATTAAAAAAAAATCATTGTATACCAAGATTATATATTCCCCATTCTGAAGGAGGGATGGGCCACCTTGAAACTGATTACATGTATAGATCTGCAATCGTCAGACTCCAGACATATCTGCTGACCTCACAGGACCCAAATGTAGTGAAAGTTTTTAAACATGAAGAGAATAAATCTAAGATGACTTTTCTGCTTAATCTAGCAGAAGCATATTGGCATCAAGCAGGAATGGAAATCAAACCAGAAGTAGATAAAAATCAGGCAGCAATTGAATGTGCCAAAAAACAAAAGAAAGAATATAAGGTGAAGGACCAGTTGAGAAGGCAAGAAATATAAAAAAATGCATAAATATAGTTGTGAGTATAGAAAACTTCTGGAAGAACCTCATGTTGATCAAGAATGAACAAAGGAACGGTTATGGAGAGGCAAATTAAAACCAAAAGATGAAAAGTTAATATTGTCAGCCCAAGATAGTGGTGTACATGCATGCTGGTTTACAAAGTTCATTGAACTTGTGAGAGAAACAGACAAATGTAGGTTTTGTAAAACTGAATTGAAAACAGTCACACACCTCGTTGCTGGTTGTGACATACTAAGTTTGTTTGTTTGTTTAATTTAAGTGTTGAGGATGCCCACTAAAGTGTACTAGCCTGTGTAACTGATTTATTACTGTTTTCTGCATTTCTGTGTGCTTTCTATCTGAAAAACAAAAAAAAAAAATAATCCTTGTTTTCCCGCCTCTCCTCGACTAGTTTAGACCAGCTTACAGGCTTTGCTGTATTCTGGGCTGTGTTGTAGTTCCTGTGTTGTCCATTACCTTACTTGGATAGAAGGAAGTTTCTTTGCTCACCAGTGGGAGTGGGGAGCCTTGAGCAGCCTATCTGTCCCTGAAGGAGTGACCTCAGCACAAGAGCTGTAGTAATTGGTTGTTTTGGACCATTTCTAGCTCTTTTGAAGTTCCCTGTTTAAAATCTGCATCTGAGCATTTTTTTCTGGCTATACTACTCAGAGACAGCTCCACGTGGTCCTGCAGAGTGGTCCTAGCTACAGAGAACTGAGAAAAGCAACTACTTTCCTGATTTAAGTATTTTTGCTGTTTTTTTACTTGAAATACCTTCTCTTGCTTACTTTGAACAAGCTTAAACTGTTTTTTTAGCTGTTTGTTGCATTATATAATATCTGCACACAAAGTTACATTTGGTCGAAAATTGGTCGAAAGTTTGTTTGTTTGTTTAATTTAACTGTTGAGGCTGCCCACTAAAGTGTGCTAGCCTGTGTAACTGATTTATTACTGTTTTCTGCATTTCTGTGTGCTTTCTATCTGAAAAACAAAAAAAAAAAAAAATAATCCATGTTTTCCCGCCTCTCCTCGACTAATTTAGACCAGTTTACAAGCTTTGCTGTATTCTGGGCTGTGTTGTAGTTCCTGTGTTGTCCATTACCTTACTTGGATAGAAGGAAGTTTCTTTGCTCACCAGTGGGAGTGGGGAGTCTTGAGCAGCCTATCTGTCCCTGAAGGAGTGACCTCGGCACAAGAGCTGTAGTAATTGGTTGTTTTGGACCATTTCAAGCTCTTTTGAAGTTCCCTGTTTAAAATCGGCCTCTGAGCATTTTTTTCTGGCTATACTACTCAGAGACAGCTCCACGTGGTCCTGCAGAGTGGTCCTAGATACAGAGAACTGAGAAAAGTGACTACTTTTCTGATTTAAGTATTTTTGCTGTTTTGTTACTTGAAATACCTTCTCTTGCTTACTTTGAACAAGCTTAAATTGTTTTTTTAGCTGTTTGTTGCATTATATAATATCTGCACTTAAAGTTACATTTGGTCGAACATTGGTCAAAAGTTTGTTTGTTTGTTTGTTTAATTTAACTGTTGAGGATGCCCACTAAAGTGTGCTAGCCTGTGTAATTGATTTATTACTGTTTTCTGTATTTCTGTGTACTTTCTATCTAAAAACAAAAAAAAAAAACAAAAAATAATTTTTGTTTTCCAGCCTCTCCTCAACTAGTTTAGACCAGTTTACAGGCTTTGCTGTATTCTGGGCTGTGTTATATTTCCTGTATTGTCCATTACCTTACATGGATAGAAGGAAGTTTCTTTGCTCACCAGTGGGAGTGGGGAGCCTTGAGCAGCCTATCTGTCCCTGAAGGAGTGACCTCAGCACAAGAGCTGTAGTAATTGGTTGTTTTGGACCATTTCTAGCTCTTTTGAAGTTCCCTGTTTAAAATTCACCTCTAAGCATTTTTTTCTGGCTGTACTACTCAGAGACAGCTCCACGTGGTCCTGCAGAGTGGTCCTAGCTACAGAGAACTGAGAAAAGTGACTACTTTCCTGATTTATGTATTTTTGCTGTTTTTTCACTTGAAATACCTTCTCTTGCTTACTTTGAACAAGCTTAAACTGTTTTTTTAGCTGTTTGTTGCATTATATAATATCTGCACTTAAAGTTACATTTGGTCGAAAATTGGTCGAAAGTTTGTTTGTTTGTTTGTTTGTTTGTTTAATTTAACTGTTGAGGCTGAACAACTAAAGTGTGCTAGCCTGTGTAACTGATTTATTACTGTTTTCTGCATTTCTGTGTGCTTTCTATCTGAAAAACAAAAAAAACAAAAAAATAATCCATGTTTTCCCACCTCTCCTCGACTAGTTTAGACCAGTTTACAAGCTTTGCTGCATTCTGGGCTGTGTTGTATTTCCTGTGTTGTCCATTACCTTACTTGGATAGAAGGAAGTTTCTTTGCTCACCAGTGGGAGTGGGGAGCCTTGAGCAGCCTATCTGTCCCTGAAGGAGTGACCTCAGCACAAGAGCTGTAGTAATTGGTTTTGGACCATTTCTAGCTCTTTTGAAGTTCCCTGTTTAAAATCCGCCTCTGAGCGTTTTTTTCTGGCTATACTACTCAGAGACAGCTCCACGTGGTCCTGCAGAGTGGTCCTAGCTACAGAGAACTGAGAAAAGTGGCTACTTTCCTGATTTAAGTATTTTTGCAGATTTTTTTACTTGAAATACCTTCTCTTGCTTACTTTGAACAAGCTTAAACTGTTTTTTTAGCTGTTTTTTGCATTATATAATATCTGCACTTAAAGTTACATTTGTTCGAAAATTGGTCGAAAGTTTGTTTGTTTGTTTAATTTAACTGTTGAAGCTGCCCACTAAAGTGTGGTAGCCTGTGTAACTGATTTATTACTGTTTTCTTCATTTCTGTGTGCTTTCTATCTGAAAAACAAAAAAATAATCCTTGATTTCCCGCCTCTCCTCGACTAGTTTAGACCAGTTTACAGGCTTTGCTGTATTCTGGGCTGTGTTGTAGTTCCTGTGTTGTCCATTACCTTACTTGGATAGAAGGAAGTTTCTTTGCTCACCAGTGGGAGTGGGGAGCCTTGAGCAGCCTATCTGTCCCTGAAGGAGTGACCTCAGCACAAGAGCTGTAGTAATTGGTTGTTTTGGACCATTTCTAGCTCTTTTGATGTTCCCTGTTTAAAATCCGCCTCTGAGCATTTCTTTTCTTGCTATACTACTCAGAGACAGCTCCATGTGTTCCTGCAGAGTGGTCCTAGCTACAGAGAACTGAGAAAAGTGACTACTTTCCTGATTTAAGTATTTTTGCTGTTTTTTACTTGAAATACCTTCTCTTGCTTACTTTGAACAAGCTTAAAGTGTTTTTTTAGCTGTTTGATGCATTATATAATATCTGCACTTAAAGTTACATTTGGTTGAAAATTGGTCGAAAGTTTGTTTGTTTGTTTGTTTAATTTAACTGTTGAGGCTGCCCACTAAAGTGTTCTAGCCTGTGTAACTGATTCATTGCTGTTTTCTGCATTTCTGCGTGCTTTCTATTTGAAAAACAAATAAAAACAAAAAAATAATCAGTGTTTTCCTGCCTCTTCTCGACAAGTTTAGACAAGTTTACAGGCTTTGCTGTATTCTGGGCATGGGTGCAGTTCCTGTGTTGTCCATTACCTTACTTGGATAGAAGTAAGTTTCTTTGCTCACCAGTGGGAGTGGGGAGCCTTGAGCAGCCTACCTATCCCTGAAGGAGTGACCTCAGCACAAGAGCTGTAGTAATCGGTCGTTTTGGACCATTTCTAGCTATTTTGAAGTTCCCTGTTTAAAATCCACCTCTGGGCATTTTTTTTCTTGCTATACCACTCAGAGACAGCTCCACGTGGTCCTGCAGAGTGGTCCTAGCCACAGAGAACTGAGAAAAGCGACTACTTTCCCGATTTAAGTATTTTTGCTGTTTTTTTACTTGAAATACCTTCTCTTGCTTGCTTTGAACAAGCTTAAAATGTTTTTTTAGCTGTTTGTTGCATTATATAATATCTGCACTTAAAGTTACATTTGGTTGAAAATTGGTTGAAAGTTTGTTTGTTTGTTTGTTTAATTTAACTGCTGAGGCTGAACCACTAAAGTGTGCTAGCCTTTGTAACTGATTTATTACTGTTTTCTGCATTTCTGTGTGCTTTCTATCTGAAAAACAAAAAAAACAAAAAAAAAATCCTTGTTTTCCCATCTCTCCTTGACTAGTTTAGACCAGTTTACAGGCTTTGCTGTATTCTGGGCTCTGTTGTAGTTCCTGTGTTGTCCATTACCTTACTTGGGTAGAAGGACGTTTCTTTGCTCACCAGTGGGAGTGGGGATCCTTGAGCAGCCTATCTGTCCCTGAAGGAGTGACCTCAGCACAAGAGCTGCAGTTATTGGTTGTTTTGGACCATTTCTAGTTCTTTTGAAGTTCCCTGTTTAAAATCCGCCTCTGAGCCTTTTTTTCTGGCTATACTACTCAGAGACAGCTCCACGTTGTCCTGCAGAGTGGTCCTAGCTACAGAGAACTGAGAAAAGTGACTACTTTCCTGATTTAAGTATTTTTGCTGTTTTTTTACTTGAAATACCTTCTCTTGCTTACTTTGAACAAGCTTAAACTGTTTTTTTAGCTGTTTGCTGCATTATATAATATCTGTACTTAAAGTTACATTTGGTCGAAAATTGGTCGAAAGTTTGTTTGTTTGCTTGTTTAATTTAACTGTTGAGGCTGCCCACTAAAGTGTGCTAGCCTGTGTAACTGATTTATTACTGTTTTCTGCATTTCTGTGTGCTTTCTCTCTGAAAAACAAAAAAAACCCAAAAAAATAATCCTTGTTTTCCCGCCTCTCCTCGACTAGTTTAGACCAGTTTACAGGCTTTGCTGTATTCTGGGCTGTGTTGTAGTTCCTGTGTTGTCCATTACCTTACTTGGATAGAAGGACGTCTCTTTGCTCACCAGTGGGAGTGGGGAGCCTTGAGCAGCCTATCTGTCCCTGAAGGAGTGACCTCAGCACAAGAGCTGTAGTAATTGGTTGTTTTGGACCATTTCTAGCTCTTTTGAAGTTCCCTGTTTAAAATCTGCCTCTGAACATTTTTTTTTCTGGCTATACTACTCAGAGACAGCTCCACGTGGTCCTGCAGAGTGGTCCTAGCTACAAAGAACTGAGAAAAGTGACTACTTTCCTGATTTATGTATTTTTGCTGTTTTTTCACTTGAAATACCTTCTCTTGCTTACTTTGAACAAGCTTAAACTGTTTTTTTAGCTGTTTGTTGCATTATATAATATCTGCACTTAAAGTTACATTTGGTCGAAAATTGGTCGAAAGTTTGTTTGTTTGTTTAATTTAACTGTTGAGGCTGCCCACTAAAGTGTGCTAGCCTGTGTAACTGATTTATTACTGTTTTCTGCATTTCTGTGTGCTTTCTATCTGAAAAACAAAAACACATAAAAATAATCCTTGTTTTCCCGCCTCTCCTCGACTAGTTTAGACCAGTTTACAGGCTTTGCTGCATTCTGGGCTGTGTTGTATTTCCTGTGTTGTCCATTATCTTACTTGGATAGAAGGAAGTTTCTTTGCTCACCAGAGGGAGTGGGGAGCCTTGAGCAGCCTATCTGTCCCTGAAGGAGTGACCTCAGCACAAGAGCTGTAGTAATTGGTTTTGGACCATTTCTAGCTCTTTTGAAGTTCCCTGTTTAAAATCCGCCTCTGAGCATTTTTTTCTGGCTATACTACTCAGAGACAGCTCCACGTGGTCCTGCAGAGTGGTCCTAGCTACAGAGAACTGAAAAAAGTGGCTACTTTCCTGATTTAAGTATTTTTGCAGGTTTTTTTTACTTGAAATACCTTCTCTTGCTTACTTTGAACAAGCTTAAACTGTTTTTGTAGCTGTTTGTTGCATTATATAATATCTGCACTTAAAGTTACATTTGTTCGAAAATTGGTCGAAAGTTTGTTTGTTTAATTTAACTGTTGAGGCTGCCCACTAAAGTGTGCTAGCCCGTGTAACTAATTTATTACTGTTTTCTGCATTTCTGTGTGCTGTCTATCTGAAAAACAAAAAAAAACAAAAAAAATAATCCTTGTTTTCCCGCCTCTCCTGGACTAGTGTAGACCAGTTTACAGGCTTTGCTGTATTCTGGGCTGTGTTGTAGTTCCTGTGTTGTCCAGTACCTTACTTGGATAGAAGGAAGTTTCTTTGCTCACCAGTGGGAGTGGGGAGCCTTGAGCAGCCTATCTGTCCCTGAAGGAGTGACCTCAGCACAAGAGCTGTAGTAATTGGTTGTTTTGGACCATTTCTAGCTCTTTTGAAATTTCCTGTTTAAAATCTGCCTCTGTGCATTTTTTTCTGGCTATACTACTCAGAGACAGCTCCACGTGGTCCTGCAGAGTGGTCCTAGCTACAGAGAACTGAGAAAAGTGGCTACTTTCCTGATTTAAGTATTTTTGCAGATTTTTTTACTTGAAATACCTTCTCTTGCTTACTTTGAACAAGCTTAAACTGTTTTTTTAGCTGTTTGTTGCACTATATATCTGCACTTAAAGTTACATTTGGTCAAAAGTTTGTTTGTTTTTTTGTTTAATTTAACTGTTGAGGCTGCCCACTAAAGTGTGCTAGCCTGTGTAACTGATTTATTACTATTTTCTGCATTTTTGTGTGCTTTCTATCTGAAAAACAAAAAAAAACAAAAAAATAATCCTTGTTTTCCCGCCTCTCCTCGACTAGTTTAGACCAGTTTACAGGCTTTGCTGTATTCTGGGCTCTGTTGTAGTTCCTGTGTTGTCCATTACCTTACTTGGATAGAAGGATGTTTCTTTGCTCACCAGTGGGAGTGGGGAGCCTTGAGCAGCCTATCTGTCCCTGAAGGAGTGACCTCAGCACAATAGCTGTAGTAATTGGTTGTTTTGGACCATTTCTAGCTCTTCTGAAGTTCCCTGTTTAAAATCCACCTCTGTGCATTTTTTTTCTTGCTATACCACTCAGAGACAGCTCCACGTGGTCCTGCAGAGTGGTCCTAGCCACAGAGAACTGAGAAAAGCGACTACTTTCCCGATTTAAGTATTTTTGCTGTTTTTTTACTTGAAATACCTTCTCTTGCTTGCTTTGAACAAGCTTAAAATGTTTTTTTAGCTGTTTGTTGCATTATATAATATCTGCACTTAAAGTTACATTTGGTTGAAAATTGGTTGAAAGTTTGTTTGTTTGTTTGTTTAATTTAACTGTTGAGGCTGCCCACTAAAGTGTGCTAGCCTGTGTAACTGATTTATTACTGTTTTCTGCATTTCTGTGTGCTTTCTATCTGAAAAACAAAAAAAAACAAAAAAATAATCCTTGTTTTCCCACCTCTCCTCGACTAGTTTAGACCAGTTTACAGGCTTTGCTGTATTCTGGGCTCTGTTGTAGTTCCTGTGTTGTCCATTACCTTACTTGGGTAGAAGGACGTTTCTTTGCTCACCAGTGGGAGTGGGGATCCTTGAGCAGCCTATCTGTCCCTGAAGGAGTGACCTCAGCACAAGAGCTGTAGTAATTGGTTGTTTTGGACCATTTCTAGTTCTTTTGAAGTTCCCTGTTTAAAATCCACCTCTGAGCGTTTTTTTCTGGCTATACTACTCAGAGACAGCTCCACGTTGTCCTGCAGAGTGGTCCTAGCTACAGAGAACTGAGAAAAGTGACTACTTTCCTGATTTAAGTATTTTTGCTGTTTTTTTTACTTGAAATACCTTCTCTTGCTTACTTTGAACAAGCTTAAACTGTTTTTTTAGCTGTTTGCTGCATTATATAATATCTGCACTTAAAGTTACATTTGGTCGAAAATTGGTCGAAAGTTTGTTTGTTTGTTTGTTTAATTTAACTGTTGAGGCTGCCCACTAAAGTGTGCTAGCCTGTGTAACTGATTTATTACTGTTTTCTG
>NC_056731.1:1265071959-1265096959 GCF_019279795.1 Protopterus annectens
ACTATATACATGAACTGGTTTTTACCTGCAGTATACACCTCTTACCTGGTATACCTGTGGAGGTATTGTTTGTTAACACTAACTGTTTCTACACATACTCCCAGATTCCAGGTTAATATTATGCACATACCTGTCCATCTCTTTTTGTACACACTCTGGGCATGTCTTCACTACATGCAGGTGAACCGGGACATATTCCCACTATTGCCCTCTTAAACCTTTAGTGACTTGTGCAATAATATGGTGACCATTAAACCAATGTTAGACTTTAAACAAAAGCAGTATGATTAGTTTTATTATTGAGCCTAAATCACTACATGTACTTACTATATATTGAATGATGTATTATTTATGTATTTTTTGTATATGTTTTTAATGAAAATACAGATGTAGTATTTATTTTATATTGCCTTTTAAGGACAATGTACTAATCAAGTGAAATTTAAGTATTTTTATTGTGCTCTTATAGGTTGGCTGTGTCATGTGGTTGTAATTTATTGTGTATATATACATGTGATTAATTTTAAATGTATTAACTAAACACTGAAGAAGGGGCATTCCCGAAAGCTTTGTTTTTTAATAAAGAGAGCATTTTCTGTTCTATTCGTTTTTCTGATATTTGTGGTTTAAGGAATAGAAGAAACTTGAACCGTGGTTGAATTTGGACTTTTCGTTAATATTATGTACATACCTGTCCATCTCTTTTTGTACACACTCTGGGCACATCTTCACTACATGCAGGTGAACTGGGACATATTCCCACTATTGCCCTCTTAAACCTTTAGTGACTTGTACAATGACAGGTTTGTTTTATTTGACATTTTCCAGATATGTACAGGTCTGACAGTCAGTTATATGACATGACATGCTGCCTACATGTCAGAAATTGGCACACTGATATGGCATGGGGCAGGGTAACATCCATCAGATATGGGCCAAATAACTGGACATTCTGGACATTTCTGTACACTTGTGGGGTATGATTCTGCATACAGCTTACTACCACTCCCAGGATTCAAATCATGGCTGTGTCTGCTAAAATTAAGACATTTTCCATCACAGTTGAATGTGCTATATAGGTATTGCTGTGTATCTCTTGTCTGATTTCTGTCTATAATTCTCCTGTGGTTTTACATTCTGACCTTGTAATTACAAAACTCTTATACAGGGTTTCCTAGACAGTTGTATTATGTAGTACAGTGTGGGTGACAGTGATGAGTAATACCTTATTATTCTGAGCAGCTGCAACACTAACAATGTCATACAATACCAGAGTAAACAGTACCAGTACAGGATACCAATCTTTTATTTATAGGCACAGTGTTCGTATCTGACAGACCTGTGGGAACAATGTTTGTTAGTACTACCTGCATGTTGCCACACAAATTACGAGTTTCCACATTAGTATTATGCACATATGTCTCACTCTGTTACTGTACACAGTCTGGTCACAGCTTGACAACATGGGGGGTGGAGATGGGATATACTTGGCTACTTACTCTCATAATATTTTGGGGGGTTGCTAGAGTGACAGGTTTTTTTGTTATAGATGTCTGACAATCAGTTGTATGTCTTGTTTGCTGCCTAAACATCTGTGATCATCCCACTGGTTTGTCAGGGGGACAGGGTGACAGGCAGCAGTTATGGGCCGATTTACCGGACATTCTGGACATTTCTGTACATTTGTGGGTTATGATACTGCATACAGGCTACTCCCACTCCCAGGATTTGAACCATGGCTGTGTGTACAAAAACTACAACAGTTCACTTCGCAGCTGTGTGCTATTTGGATTTTGTTGTTTATCTTTTCAGTGTTTTCTTTCTAAGTCTCTCTCAGTTGCACTATTTCACCTCTTGGGATTACAACAGTCATATACAGACATTCCTACACAATTTACTTATCAAGCACAGTGTGGGTAACAGTGCTTACTACAACAGTACTATTAAGTGATTGCAACTCTACATTACCATATGATAGAGTGAACACATACAATGCAGCAGTTAGACCTTAATTGTCAGGCTAGTATGCTTTTATTTACATACAACCTATGAGATTCTTCCTGCTCTATTCTCTGGTGAATGCAGTACATGCCTTAAACAATACAGGTTTTATACAGACAATTAAATTACTACTACTTTTATATATATTTCCTATGACAGTACATGCAAGAGTACTACTAACCTGCCTCGCATCGCAACCACTCCAATTTACATCAGTGGGCCTCCTGGTTCATAGCCCGTTCACTTGCTGCTGTAAAAGACATAAGAGGAATATTTAGCCATACCTATCAATAATATACATGAGCTGGCAATTATTAAACAGGTAGTGGACTGATACTTACACACAGCTGGGACTTCCCCTGTCCTCCTAGCCTCTTGGATCCACTGAACTGATCCAAGAGATCCTTCTTCCACTGCTTCAGGTTGGCATAGAGATGCCTGACCTATGCACCAGTTTGGGGTATGCCAGTGGCACTGGTGAGGTCACTGGCGAGACGGTCTCAGTCTTCCGCTTTGTATTGGAAACCCTGATACTGGCCCTGCAGCAGTCTCATGTGATAGTCTTTCCCACACTTTGCCATGATTGGATGGTTTTGAAAAGGCTAAGCTATGGGTAAACCTGCTTACCTAAGGGTGGCATTGCTTAAAGGGCTATACCAATGGGCAGATTGAGTTAGCTGGCCTCCACATTGCTTACACCTACTAAGCTGGGCTGTGCAATGCTTAACGTTGCTTAATATTTAAGTTGCATTATATTTGCATTGTGGCATTGATTTATTATTCATTACATGTTATATATGAGTTTGGTAGCCATGATTCATGTGTACATACACTATATGGTGTCCTTGTGTTTATTAGGGAGTTTCAACACTTCATTGCATTGACATCTCACATCTGGGCTTAATGCAGTTTTCCAGTTCACATATTTATGTCCTGTAGTTGGTTATACAATATAAAACTGTATATAGATTCCTTTCACATGTTTAGTTTGTATTTCCTATGGTGAGGATATGTTTGGTGATACCTTAACCTTATGCACTGCTGTGTTGGCTTAGTGGTTAACTACTGTGACTATAGTGTACAGAGTCCATGGTTCAAGACCTGCAAAGGCTGTTTATTTTGTTTCTGGCCAGAACAGCGACTGATGCATACAGAGTGCTTAAGGCACTTTTAAGCAGCAAGTTTGCGCAAAGGTAAGCAATGCTAACTTTCAGTTAAATATGCTTACAAAGAGTTCGCTTCAATATTGCTTAACCTGTGTGCGCATTGCTTACCCCCACGCAAACGGGCTTAAACCCACTTATTACTGCTTAAATATGCTTACTCCAGCTTACTACTGCATAACTATGCTTACTCTTGCTTACTAGGGCTTACACCCACTTATCACCACACTAATTTAGACAGTGATGTCTAATGGTTCTTGGGCAGGTGGTGGATTTGGCACCTGTATGGATTTATCATTCATTAAACATTTTAACTTCCATTTGCATCCCTGATTCCTGTGTACATATACTGTATGGGGCACTTGTGATTATCTGTGGACCTTGCAACATTATGACAATGACACCTCACATCTGCATTTAATGCAGCACTCCAGTTTACAAATATATGTTATGTTGTAGGTTATGCAACAAAATAAATTGATCATACAATGATTTGACATGGAAAATGGATTGCACTGGAGTGGGACTCGAACCAGGAATGACTGCTTGTAAGGCAAATGCTCTGCCTACTACACTATTGCTGTACTGCTTCAGTTGCATATATCTTGCTTTTTATCCTCTTGTGCCATTTAAGCTACATTAACTGTAGTGAAGTGATGGGCAAACCCACACACCTATGGTTAAATTTGATCTGTTTCTAAAAAAAATAATCTTCATATTTAAATGGTGTAACTATTACTCTTGTACACTTGGGGGGATGGAGGTATGCAAACACCTATGAGTGGTCTCACTCATTCTTACTCCTACACAGCTGTTCTTGATTGCAGGGGTGTGTATATTCTGAATGCTCTGCTCTAAGACACTCCCCCTGCACTTGTACATGCTCCGTGTCCGTTTAGGAGCTCAGGCAGCATGCCTTCATTACTATGCATTGTGTGCTGCTGTCCTGCTCCTAAACGTCCGCTTCCGTGCACGGAAAGATAGTGAATCCGGGGGACAGACTAGGCAATAACTTTATTACAAAATATTTGTAAACTGTATACACAATATACAATAAAATGCCAGAAGCCTAGTAGATAGGAGTGCAACATAATTAATAATGAAAAAGAAAAGAAAAAAGAGGATTGTAAAAGGATACTTAATTTTAATAACAACATAGTTGAATAATTTCCAGAAAGAAAAAAATATATAAAACCAATAAGTTATAACTCTGGAATAAAATCCCAAAAAGCTAGTACATTAGTAAAGCAATCAACTGTTTAATAATTTATATTTGTAGTTTATATTGTAAGAATACATTCAAACAACTTATCCCAATAGCTTTCATAATAGCAGCATTTAGAAGGTTTGGAAATAAATAATTTATGGGTTAACATGTACTTGACAGCCATTTGTTTGAAACCATCCCAACTGATTTTAGATCTATCTGTCCAATTTGAGGTAATATAGAGTTTCCCCAGAAACAGCAATGGAACTGCATGGAAACGCAGCTAAGGCAGCAAACATTATTAGCTACCTGTTCAATTCCTGGTGCAGCTACTTCACTTGGATACTTATCAAACAAAATCTTCTGCTTATTCTCTACCACTGTTGCTAAGTCTCACTCTCTCTATCAGTAGAAAATATTAAATAAGTAATTTAATATATGCAAAGCACAATTCAATATTTATGTACTGCCATTTTGCAAGAAGGTCAGGATAATAGTGACCATGCATCAGCATCTTATATGTTCTCAAACCTCGTGGAATTAGCTTAAAGTGGAGGTATGTCTCAAGATGCAGTCTTTGCCACCAAAGCCTTTTAAGCTTCAAAATGTCATTCTCCAGATCTCTCAATGTATTTCCAAACACTTCAGGATCAGAAATTGATAAACTGTCTTGTTCATTCGTATTAACATATTCACATTGCAGTAATGGATTATTCTCTATCTTTGTAAAGCTGATGGTATTCCCTTTAAACATATTAACCCCTCATGAAACAGGACTGAAATCTAACTCAAAATCAATGCCCTCCACCATGCTGAGTGAAAAACTAAAATAAATCACACACTTAAAATCATAACTAGTGTTGCACAATGCAAAATGTGCAGTATCCCAAAACATCTACTCAGAAACAGCAACAGAACTGCATGAAAACACGGCTAAGGCAGCAAATAATATTTATTAAAACATTTCTGGTTTAAAAACAAAACAAAACAATAAAATTTGGGCAATATAAAGGTTAGCGCTTTCACATACCAATTGTATGCTTCATCAAGCCTAACAAATTACATTTCAAAATATCCTTAAAACTAGTGCCAAGAGAAGACAACCAATAGTTATCTACTTCTGTACACCTCTGGATCTTAAATGTTTTAAAGACACAGTGTCATTAATTCCATAACCTTAGTTGTATTAGAGATTAATGATCAGCGTGTCTCTAAACTTCAGTTATATTTTTGATATCATCAAGCCATTTATTGGGAAAAACAAGTTGTACCACTTGAAAGGAAAAAACATGATTACTGTTATTCATCTGAATATGTCTATAGAGTACATTGGAAGATACATGTCTTTTTTTTTTCACTAACATGCTCTCTTATGCCTTCTCTAAGAGAATGACTGGCTTTCCTTTATAGTAGACTGGGCATATTTTACATATAGCCTGATAAATCAGATGCTTACTTGCGACACACATGGGGGTAGTATAGATAGTTTTTTCTTTAGTGTATTAGCAAAACCCTTTGAAGAACATACTATGGGGGAGATGAATTTAAAAGAAAGTTGATTAAGTTAGAAACTAAATTAATAGTATATGTGGGCATTTTATATCCTAGGGGTCTTAATCTGGATATTGATTGGGGCATTTAGATGCTGAATTTAGTGACTGGAGCTTATTTACAGAACAAATGTGTAGGCTTGGTTAAAAAGCAATGAATTTTGGATGAATAAATTAATTGATTAATCTGATATTAATAATAAAAAAATGTGCAATAAAAGTAAGGATGAAAAAAAGTTTATATTTAATAAAATACATTTATAGGTTATGGATAAATACTTATAATTGAGTCTTGGGGGTAGGTTGAAAAGTATTTTTATGTGTTTAAATGTATAAGTCATTGTGGTGTATGAGGAAATGTGAAAATGTGCTATTGCATTAAGTAGTAGAAGTGATTTATCCTTTTAAAAAAAGTGTTATTTGGGAAACGATTCACTCTGTGTTCGGTTAATTTATTTAATATAGTTATGATGTATGTGGAATTGTGAGGGGTACATCTTTAAGCTCTAAGCTGCATAATGATTAAAGAAAAGTATTTAATTGTTTAATTATTTAATTATTTAATTAAATTAAGATGAATTAATGCTGAGATGGAATATAAAAAGCTGCTTGGATTGTATGAAGTTATTCCATTGAAGGCCTATGAGGCCGAGGTACCAGGATGTATTGAATAAAGAAAAGAAAATTGGCAGCTACAGCAGTGCTTGGTGTTTTTTTGATTGAGGAGAATTCCTAGTGTTTCATCTTCTTTTGGGAGCTTGTGTGGTTTGGTGTTTGTACCATGTCATTGGAAGGAGCTTCTGCTGTTCCAGGTGTCTTTAGAACACAAACAGAAATGGGCAAGCTTAGATGCACAGAGATGTGGAAGGAGAGAGACAATAAAATGTTGGAAAATGATCTATGGTATATGGGAATGGACAGTCGAACAGATGAAAGGTATGAGCAGCTGGAGAAGTTGTTGAAAAAAACAGGTGTCATTGTATTATGATATTAAGTTGTTACAGAAATATGTGGACATGAATCTAACTCCCAGGGGGTTGAGAGTTGATAGGCTCACAGAATATGATTTTTTGGAGAAGGAATCTGACCTCCTGGAAGAATGGAAATCTGTCTCATTAACTTGTACTACTAACTGGCTAAAGATTCTCATTAAGAGAAATACTCGTGCCCATGAGAAAGTACATAAAAACATCATACAACTGCAAGAGACATTAATTGATGACACCTTGGAGTTTAATTACTCCAGCAAATTGTTTGATATAAAATCTGGCGTTGCCAAAGTGGAATCGGAAGTTGTCGCTAGAAAAAAGAAGAAATTTGTCTTAAGATATAAATGACTAAAGTAGTGGAGTAATTTTTTTCTTGGCAACGCAAAGGAACGAGAGGGCGTTCCAGGCAGACCAGCTATATAAGGGAAGATTTCATTCAGGTCCATCCTCGGATGAAACTTTGATACCATCTGGTGATTTAGCACCCAATGGGTGGAAGAGCGTTTCCTTTGAGGACGTTAGCAGAGTGTTTGAAGGAGCAGCATCTACAGATGATGGCAAAGTTTTGGCGGATGAAAGGAAGAGGAAGGAGATTCCAGGGAAAGGGGAGAAGGAATTAAACTGTCTAGCAGGGCAGTTTAAGGTATGTTCTGCTCAGTCAGTTAATAGTACTTTCCCGGAGAACCAAAAAGTGAATTTGTTGCCACAGAGGGTGAATGACTATGACTTTGAATTTAACCCTCCCTTGGTTCGTTCGGCATCCGAATGTTGTGTTTTTCCTGGCACGTTTGTTCTGAGGGACATGATAGGGTATGAAGCAAACAAAGCTAAAAAAAAGTTTTGACATTGTGAATCTTTCTGATTTGGTGCTGTCTGAGGCAGCGACAAGTGTTTTGCTTAAGGGTACGAAATATGTGCCAACTTTCTTTCCTTCATTAGTTGAATTTATTAATGAAATCAAAGTGTTTTGTAGAAAACTTAATTTGAGAGTGTTTTTTGGCACTAAAAAACATCGCTCACAGGAGAATGAAGCAAATACCTTTGATTCAAACAATGATATCATGGAAGATTCTTTGTTGGACATTTCTCTACATGATAATCCATTTGCTGTGTGGGACTCTGAGAATAAAAGTGTGGAAGACATGTCTGAAATAAGTAGTGTAACTAACGATTGTAATGAATGTGTGGAAGACATGTCTGAAATAAGTAGTGTAACTAATGTTTGCAATGAATGTGTGGAAGACATGTCTGAAATAAGTAGTGTAACTAATGTTTGTAATGAAAGTGTGGAAGACATGTCTGAAATAAGTAGTGTAACTAATGTTTGTTTTTCAACTGGATGTGGAAAACTAAAAATACGCAAGGTGCCTTATACTAGTTCTTTTGTACCCCCAAAGAATACAAATGCAATCAATGTCTTTGAATGCGCACTTTGTAAACAGATTGAATTTGCATACTATTTGTATATATCAAGCTGTAAATCATGGAATTTGAGTAAAGAGCAAAGGTCAGCTCTTAAACAGTTACGTACTGTTACTGACCAATATGCATTCACACAGGCAGATAAGGGTGGAAATTGGGTGATTCTGAATAAAAGAGATTATAACAATATGGCCTTGGAATTGTTGTTAGATGACAAGGTTTATAAAAAAGTTACCAAGTAACCCAATAAAAGAATTTAATGGGAGGTTGTTGGAGTTATTAGAAAGAGGAGAAATACTGGGTTTTTGCTAATGGGGATGTTAAAGAGTTGTATTTAAAACATCCGAACGATGCCAAGTTTTTTTTCATTCCAAAAATTCAAAAATCAATGACTAAACCCCCTGGTAGACTGATAGTCTCAGGAGTGGGTTCTTTTTTACAGAACACAGGCATCTTTTTGGACTCCCAGTTAAAGATCTATCTCCCTAGAGTGCAATCATATACTAGAAATACCTCTCATGTGTTGGAAAATATAAAAAAGATTCAGTGGGACCCAAGCCTTTATCTTGCCTGTGTGGATGTTATGTCCCTGTACACCAGTACTAAAATCGAAATGGGCCTGGAAGCAGTGGTTAAAATGTTGGGTGAGGGACCAAAAACCACTTACATTTGTCAGTTGTTAGAATTTGCTTTGATGCACAATTGTTTTGTTTTTGAAGAAGAGTATCATTTGCAATTGGAAGGAACTGCAATGGGGGCGTTTTTTGCCCCATCCTATGTAGTTTTATTCATGGCACATTTTGAAAATATGTTTGTGTATGGTACAGATTTTATTTAATGACTGTGTGATCATGTTTAAAAGGTTCATTGACAATTTGATTTTTGTGTGCAGAGGGGAGACTAATGAGTTTGATCAATTTATGAAATTACTTGGTCAAAGCACTTGTGGCTTGGAATTTACTTATAGAACTAGTAGGAATAGAATGCAATTCTTGGATGTTGAATTTTATGTAGATGAAAGGGGTGTTTTACAGTATAAACCACACCATAAGGATACAGCTGCAGATAGCTTTTTGGAAGCTGGCAGCGCTCATCTTGGTCATTTGATAAAATCCCTTCCTTATGGTGAGTTCAGAAGAATAATGACCAATACTTCTGATAAAAAGATGTTGGAGAGGGAATTTGATCTAGTTAAGAAAAGACTATTAAAACATGGATATAGTATGGAACATATAAGCGAAGCTTTAAATAAGCTGAAGAGAAACACGAGTTATAAAAGGAAAAGTAGTGTTTCTATTCAACATGAGAAGTTTATCAGGAGAAATGAAATGGAGAAGGTTGATGTAGAACCCCTTTTCTTTGTGAACAAATGCTCTCCCCTTTCTGACGTACTTAAGGGGTTAGTAAATGACCTTTGACCAGTGGTGTGCAGGGATGAAGTAATAGGGAAGTTATTTCCTGAGAAAGTTACCTTTTCGTATAGCAGGTTTAATAATTTAAAAGAGTTGTTAAGAACAAGAAATAAGGTTGATTCAGTTAAAAGAAAGGGATTATTTCCATGTGGGGTTTGCAAAGTATGTGACAAATTAAAGAATATTGATGGATGGATAATAAATGGAAAAAGTTTTTGGTTAAAAATGAATTTAGTTGTAATTCGTGTGGTGTAGTCTACATCATTGGATGTGGGTGTACACCTTGTAAATGGTATGTGGGACAGACAAAAGTAAAGGTGAAACCTAGAATATTGGAGCACTTAGGTGATGTAAGAAATAAGAGATTGGACAGCCCAGTGGCACAAAACTTTTGCGACACACATGGGGGTAGTATAGATAGTTTTTTCTTTAGTGTATTAGCAAAACCCTTTAAAGAACATACTATGGGGGGATGAATTTAAAAGAAAGTTGATTAAGTTAGAAACTAAATTAATAGTATATTTGGGCACTTTATATCCTAGGGGTCTTAATCTGGATATTGATTGGGGCATTTAGATGCTGAATTTAGTGAATGGAGTTTAGCTTATTCATAGAACAAATGTGTACGCTAGGTTAAAAAGCAATGAATTTTGGATGAATAAATTAATTGATTAATCTGATATTAATAATAAAAAATGTGCAATAAAAGTAAGGATGAAAAAAGTTTATATTTAATAAAATACATTTATAGATTATGGATAAATGCTTATAATTGAGTCTTGGGGGTAGGTTGAAAAGTATTTTTTATGTGTTTAAATGTATAAGTCATTGTGGTGTATGAGGAAATGTGAAAATGTGCTATTGCATTAAGTAGTAGAAGTGATTTATCATTTTAAAAAAGTGTTATTTGGGAAACTATTCACTCTGTGTTCGGTTAATTTATTTAATATAGTTATGATGTATGTGGAATTGTGAGGGGTACATCTTTAAGCTCTAAGCTGCATAATGATTAAAGAAAAGTATTTAATTGTTTAATTATTTAATTATTTAATTAAATTAAGATGAATTAATGCTGAGATGGAATATAAAAAGCTGCTTGGATTGTATGAAGTTATTCCATTGAAGGCCTATGAGGCCGAGGTACCAGGATGTATTGAATAAAGAAAAGAAAATTGGCAGCTACAGCAGTGCTTGGTGTTTTTTTGATTGAGGAGAATTCCTAGTGTTTCATCTTCTTTTGGGAGCTTGTGTGGTTTGGTGCTTACTTGAACAGTCAGCTTATAAATTAAATCCATATAATTTGCCAGTTGTTGGATGTTTAAAAGTGTTACCATTCTAAACATATGGACAACTGGCACAATTTCTATATTTAAATGTTCCTACCCTATGAGAAATGTTCTGCCTTTCATTATTATGCTTATAATATAGAGTACGCTTCAAAGTTTTCCTGCTTTTAAAAGCAAAAGATGGAGCATCACCTACCAATTTTCTAACTTTCTCATCTGCTGTTTATATGAGCCAGTTATGTTTGATAATATTACATATATTGGTAGTATCTTATGAAAAAGAAAGCACATCCTAAGTTTGGTTTTAATATCTCTTCAATCTGATATATCCATGTCCATAATTGTCGAAGATGCATTACACTTAATTAGTGAAAAATAGGGGTGTCGCTTATAAGACCTATCTGCTCCTTGTAAGGTTAAATTATCTTTATATTGATCTAAAGAATATCCTCTCCCTTCTAATTCTTGACTAAACAATAACAAAGATTGTTTACAAATGTCATTCTCACTGGTTAAACGAGAACAATGTAAAGCTTGACTTTTAACAATATTATTGAAAGCACAGCATGGGTGCATACTAGTTTTGTGAACTATTGCATTTTTCTACATGGCTTCCTATAGAACTGACTGGTAACTTTATATTCATATTCCTTTGTCAACCTGATGTCTATAAATTTTATAGTGTCCCTGGAGTATTTTAAAGAAAATATAAGAAAGAAGTAGTAGAATGTAAATATCTTATAAAATTACCTAAGGCTTCAGAATCACCTGTCCAAATCATGCAGCTATTATCAATGAATTATTTGTATATAGAGTTTCATCAGTGAGAACAGTGTGATTAGTATATGAATATCTTTTTGAGCTAGTCTATTTGGGGGATATATAAAAGAGTAAATTCCCAAGAAGGTTGGGCTTTTTTGTAAACCATTTTTTCTAGTTTAACTGTTAGAGAACATTAGAGTTATATGATGGTTTACAACTCCATAATATATTAAATAAATTATTTTTGTCATCTTTACAAAGAGAACAATCTGCTGACAAGTCAGGGTAAGTTTTTTTAAGAATAGCTGGGGTTAGATATGTGTTGTTATTTATCATTAACTGTGTAGAGAAGTTTTTTATTGGTAAAAATTTAGAAGTTAGATTAATTGATTTGAGTTCATGATTATATGAAATTTCCAGGTTTATACTGGTCCATTCATTAGAAAAGATAATGGAATCTTGAAATATTATTGAAATAAATAAATTATATGTATTAGATAACATTGTATTCAAGGTGAAGGATTTTCTTAATTGGTTACATATTGTTATACTAGCATTATTTATATTGGGTTCATTCAGATATATCAAAATTAGTTCTCTTATTTCTCTCATTATAAGAGTATAACTTTTTGGACAGTTAAAGAATTTTATGAGATCACTAATTAAAAGACTTCTATTTAAATAAAAAAAACAAGATTGACTTATCTTTAAGGAGTGGGTAAACAGAAAGATTTAGGAGTCTGTTATTAATCTTGAAGTATGGGATTTAAGTGGAGTGGTTATTATAACATAAATGTATTATTCAAATTAATCAATTCTAGAAGATTATGAAGAATTTTTATTTTATGTATGAAGAAGTTATGTAGATTATGATTTCTTTTTAAATTCCCTTTTTTAATAAAAGGTAAAGCTTTTGGGTTATAGTCTAAACTGCATTCAAAGGTATACCATATTTTAACCCAAGATGGACTCCTCAGGGAATATTTAGGATTATAATCTGCTATTTGAAATATTTTACTAGAAGTTATTATATCATAATGCAGTTTAAAATCTGGAAGGCTCAAGCCTCCAAGGCTTTTAGGATAAATTAGTTTTTATATCCAATTCTAACCAATTTTGGGAACCATATAAACTTAGCCAGCTTGGAATATATATTTCTAAAATAATTTGATTAACTGTTAGATTGATTGAATTAAATTGAAATAAAAGTTGTGGTAATATATTTATTTTGATGATAGCTGCCTTGGAAAGTAGATAGAGATTTAGTATTTCAATTTGCAATATAATTTTCAATATATGACCACATTTTACTAAATTATTTTTACAAAGAGAGATAGGTAGAATTGTGATAAAACATTATACCTAAATACTTTGCTGAAGTATTAATCTTAACTGATTAATCCAGAACAATATCAAACAAACTGTAGTTAGGATTTACAGGAAACATGGAGGATTTAAGTAAATTTATTTTGTAGTTAGAGAATTTAGAAACATTTTCAGCACTGTGAAAATGTTTTGATAAATCCATAGTAGGTAGTGTAAAATATAAATTTAAATCATCCAAAAAGCATTTTATAAACCTTTTGTATTAAGTGATATGTGTTTGGAACTGTCAATAAGAATAGAGGTTCCATATAGATATTAAATATGTAGGGTTGTGTTCTTTTTTATAAATGTATGTATTTGCCTATGTCTTAAATGATAATTCAATAAATGTGCTAAAAAAGATGAATTTGGATCAATATTTATGCATTCTTTTCCTTGGTCTGTCAGAAGCAGTTGATCAGTCCCCGTTCTTTAAAGACACTGAAAGTGGTGACTCTCTGGTTGCACTGTTCAGTGGTTCTGTAGTTACCTTCCAGATACAGTATAAACAGTAAAAACTGGAAAGCAACATTTTCTGACCATTTGTGGCTCATACTGGTGTCCTCCACTGCTCTGTTCAAGTTCTCTAACATTTATCATTTTGTTAATGGCATGCCAGCTCATTGTGGTAACTCTACAATCATCTGCTGTGTGAACAATTCCGCAATATTACAGCATCTCCACTTAATGATGTTATCAATAACCATCAATTCAGTTTTGACATCTACCAAGGATGGTGTTATAGCTCTGAATTACTACTGAATATATCAAGGTCTAAAACCACATTATTCATTTCAAAACAAACAGAAATACTTGAATATTCTCAGTTGCCAAGACAGTCATAGCATCCAATGGCTCTGAAGTTATTCCTTCTACTACACTCCTTGTGGTCATACCAAACCAAATCTAAAATTTGATTGTATTTTTGATCTGTCATCTATAAAATGAATCAAACATTTTTTATTCTTTACTGTGCAGAACAAGGTGTCAGATTATAAGACTTGATGCTGCTATATTTCTGCTTCTGCTACTTTTTCTGTGTACCACATGTATATTGACATATGTCCACTTTCCTATTCTGTAATATATAAAAAACAATACTAAAAATAGAATGGTCAAGTTTGCTACTATTCAGTCATTCAGATTTCAATACTGAAACTCCTTATTAAACTACAGTGGTTGAATTTAAGTCAGTTTATTAGTATATTATATTTAAGATTGCAGATTCTGTCATATTCCAGGCAAATAAATGCAAAGCTACCAGTTATCTGGCTGAATGGAAATTTTAACAAAAATCTCAGATCTGTTACCAAAACCCCTCCTTCTCACAATTATTTGGGGATTCCTTATTCCATGTAAAAGCATCTAAAGTGCAAAATAAGCTGTCAGTCTCACTATGCCAAATCAGCTCTAAAATCCAGTTCAAGTAGCACTCTTTTACCACAGTCTCTCAAACTGTCATGTGAGTATTATGTTTAATAACTCAAGATGTCTGACACTTATCTTCTTCTTCTTCTTGTTATCCACTCTTAATAGTTCTCTCTCCATTTTTTCTAACTTTCTTTAACATTCTTCCTTCTTAACTTATATTTATTTCCTGAATTTAAGTTTCAATCATTTGCAAACTTTACTTTTAGTTACCTGATAATATAAGGCTCCTCATTTCTGCTCACCTATTAATTTATTTTTCTGGTGTTCCCAACATCTACTCACCTCTTACTGCAATTCCCTATTCTACCTTGTCATCCTCCATCTTTTAAACCTTAACACCTCATCCTTCATCCTCACTCTGCACTCATTTTTATCATGTTTCAAGAATGTTTTCTTCACCAGTCATATTGTATTAGCTTAACTTAAGCTACAAGAATTTAATTTCTATGGCATACTGTTAACTATACTTGCTGTGGATATTGTTGCATTATTCTCAGCTTGTAACACAAGTTTTACAAGTGTTTAATTTTGTCCTCCTTTTTGAAAGTTAGCATTTTATTCTCCTTTCTCGTGGACTATTTATTTAGATTTAATTAGCTAGCTAGTTAGATGTTGTATTGATCAAGTTACTCCACAAGACAATCCCCAGGATTCATGAAGCTTGCACCAGGTGCAGGCGTAGCGTCAGTGTTCTAACATCAAAGATGGCCACCGAGCATTTCAGGTATGAGCTGTTTCCACGTGCACTACCTGTGCACACTATGCCTGCACAACTCCTGAACCTTTTATGTTAATTACCTGATGTGCAGCAGTGTAGCATGCAAATGAAGGTATGTAGTGATTCAGGAAGTGGTGCAGGCATAGTGTAAGCATGCAGAAATGTAAACCATAGAAAATGGTTTACATTTTTGCAAACATAAAATCGGAGCCATGACAGCCGACCAAACACATGTATTATGTTGTTAATATATGCCAATGGCTAAATATATAGCCATTGGCATTAAAAAAATGTACAAAATATAAAACTAACATTTAATATATATATATATAGTCGCACTATCGCGACATGGAATCACAGGGCAGCGGTGCACAAAGGAGATCACAAAGAATATATAAAAATATAGAATAAAACCGCAATGAAACACATATCACAATTTCCTCATAATAGTCAATGGCAGGCATATGCTACACCATACTTATAGCGCAAGGTTTGCCAAGGGGCAGTGACAGTGGTATGCACAGTAGCTAGGAATTAGTAGGCAATGCCATGCAAATGAGAGGAGTAATAGTGAAATTGCAGATTCCCGCTGGTGTAAGGATGCACCTCACAGAGTAGCGTTATAATGCCGAGGTATGTCCTTGAGATAAAGATGACATCAAGAGAGGGGTGTGTCGCCATTGCTGTAAGCACATTGGAGCATTGGTAAACCAGTCTGCCCCTAGCTAGGCAAAGCTGCAGGATAGGGGTGTGTCAAATTCACCATAGCTATGCTTAGCTGAGAGTACACAAGGTAACTGAGTATGCATGTGAACGGAGATGAAAATGTGGGTAAACCCAGTAAACGGGTATGCGCGGCATGCACCGCAGCTGAAACAGGAAGGATATAGGAAAGAAATAAGGAAATGCTGCAGCAGTGAAATTGGAGTACAAATTACTAATTAACACGTAGTGGGCCATTGACAACAGCTAACAAGGCTGCAAGCAGCTACCTGCAGAACAGGGAAGGGGAGGGGCTGTACTGCAAAGAAAACAGTAGTGTCAAAGCAGAACAAAGCCGATATGCAGTATATCAGCTACAAGGCACATTTTGCCATGACTGGGTAGGGAAAGTACAAAACAAGAAAGACAGCAGGTGGATGCATGCCTGATAATGGGAGGGGATCCAGGTCTAAAAGTGAATTAAAGAGCAACACATTAATCAAGGCAGGCAAGTAGATCTCCACAGTAAAGGCCCCACACTTGCAGTACTCATTGCAAAACCCATAATTAAGACTGGAATAGCGCATACTCACCCACTGCCGCATCCATAGCACAATACTATAAAGTGTGAAAGCACCTCACATGCATTTGTCTATTCCTATACACTCTGCACCAGTGGTTTATACAGATGGGGAACTTTTATTATGTACATGCTAGGGGCTGCTATGGCTTTGATCCACCAGCATGTGTTGGAGACTGAAGGTGGTGTGGAGGATGATGCACATGACCACCTGAGGCACCAGAGGAGGAGGAGAGTGTTCAGACCCAGTGTAGCCTACCAGGGCTGCATGATCTGGAAATAGTAGAGCATTACAGGGTGGACAGGGACATCCTACAGCAACATGTGGAGCTGTGCCGGCCACTCATCTGAGCCAGAACAAACAGAGGGGAACCCATCCCAGTGGATATGAAGGTATGTGTAAGTCTGAGAATACTAGCTATAGGTACCTTTCAAAGACCAACTGAGGATATCATGGGGATCTCACAGGCATCAGCATCCAGGGTACTACACCAGATCCTAGATGCCATGTTACCACATGCCAATAAGCATATATACTTCCCCCGAATGCAGGAGGAGTTGGCCAGCAATATGCATCTCTTCCATCATGTGGCAGAATACCCGGAGGTACTGGGTGCAATAGACTGCATGCACATACACATCAAGTCACCACCCAGTGAGCAGGGTAGGCACTACATAAACCGCAAGGGATACCCCTCCATCAACTGCCAGGTCATGTGTAATGCCCAGGGCATTATTATGAATGTGTGTGCTGGCAGCCCTGGAAGCTATCACAACTCCTACATCTGGCATGCCTCACAGCTGTATCGGTTATTTGCCATGGAGGACATCCAAAATGGCCACCTGGTGGGGGATGCTGGTTATGCACTGGAACAGTGGATGATGACTCCCATCAGAAATGCACACACACCCATGCAGGAACACCATAATGAGGCACAAGCACAAACCAGAATCATCATAGAGCATGTGTTTTGGATGCTGAAATCATGGTTCCATTGCTTGGACATATCTGGTGGAGCCTTGCAGTACTCTCCAGGCACATGTGCCCAAATCTTCATAGTTTGTGCCATGCTACACAATATGGTCCTGCGGAAACAGCTGCAGCAGGGACAGAATGGTGAAGGCCCTCACAGCCCACCACCATTGCCAAGGGCCCCACAGGCACAGAGGTACTCAGACCACGAATACCCTGAGCCAGCCCCAGTAGCAGATGGAGGCGTGCCCAGTATGCCCATGCCTTGGCAAAGAGGGAACATATAACACACACACTGACAGTGTAGACACCTAGGGACTGACACCTTTCTCCACCTGCACACACAGTAAAAATGGATGGCACACACACAAGGCTACCTGTAAATTGTCATGTATAGGCAGTCTATTGTGTGCATCCAACATAGGCAGCCCTCAACTATTGCACACACAACTGCCATTGGCACAAGGTAAGTCAACACCTGAACAGTAAATTAAGCTATCAGCATATGCAGATACTGTATGTATAGAATCATAGGTAGGTAGTTGGCCAACTGCCAGAGGCCATTCATAAGCCCAGCCAAAATGTGTCAGCTTTTGCCATCCCATTGATTCATTAACTGTCGCTCTGTGGAGCAGAGCCAATGACGGGATCCCTGGGGTGCATCTATTGTTCTCCATCCACTCTTCAATGTTTCTCTTGCAGAGTGATAGTGAGGGGCTCTGTATAATGTAGTTAGGGATGTTGTTCCAAAGTATGGGCTGTGTCTGTGACAGGAAACTGTCCCTCCAGCATCTTCCAGTTATTGTTGTGGCAAGGTTCAGCTCACTACAGTGTGTAGCTCACTGTGACATGGATTCCCATAGGTGGAGCATAGCCATCAAGCCTGAGTTTGACATGGCTGTGTTGGCCAGTGGAGATCATCTCTGGGTAAATGAGATGCCACTGAGTAAAGCAGGAGTTTATTCAGTCTGGCTGCATAAGCCATATGTTGTAGGCCAGTATTCCCCTTGGCGAGGTACATTCATGGACCCCCCAGGTGTTGGAAGTGTCTTCTGAGGTACATCCCACATGGGTTATTATACCCTATGATGGGACTGATGAGTGATGAGTAAAGGGGCACTATAACCCCAGTATGTCTAGATGGGAATCCTTTAGTAATCAGATGGCCTACATAGAAGGATGTCCTAACTACTGTGGAGATATGATTGTCAAAGGGGAGATCACTATCTACCTTAGTCCCCAGATACCCCATTACCTCATCTGTATTAAAGTGGTTTCCACGTATGTGTTAATATGTGGGTGCCAATTCCACAATGGAATGACCATGCAGTTAGTGGCACTTGGCTGGAGGCCATGTCGTTGGCACCCTGTGACATTCTCCGTGTGGCCCCTTGAGGGATGTCTATGTCAGTTGGACTATCAATCATGGCTCCCAGTTCGCAGTCATTGCCAAACATGGTCTGCCGTAGTCCACCTGTGTTTGTCTGTATCTCTGAGACATATATGCCAAACAGTAGGGCCCCAGGACTGAGTCCTGTGGGACACCAGTCATGACTGGTCAAGAGTTGGACCTGGAGACTGCTAGTCCTACCATGTGGGTTCTGTGTGTAATGATGTATGGGTCCATGTACAGGCTGGTGTGTTTATCAATAATACCTGAATGGGGCATGGTGTCAAAAGCCTTGGAGAGGTCCAGGTAGTATGTGTGAACCACCTCCCCCATCATCTAATGTCTTGGTGACTGTATGTAAGACGTCAAACAGGTTCAGTAGGCATGAACTGCACTCAACCAAGTTGACCTGGGTTGGGTCACATGTTTGGAGGTTACCAATGTCTTTGTTAATGAATGCCATGAGGATGCGAACCATACCATTGCAGACCAGGCTAGTCAGGCTTATGGGGTGGTAGTTACCATGGGCAGTTGTGATTCCACCTTAATGGAGTGTGATAACCGTTGCCACACACCATTGTATGGGCATGTAGCCTGTGGAGAGGCTGAGGTAGGAAAGCTTAATTAGGTGGGGGGCAGGTTGTCTTGTACAGTTTGCAAGATGCAGTCTGGAACAACATCTGCCTCCACTGATGCTGTGTTCTGCTGTTAGAGAGGGCCATTTCCACCTGTGTGTCTCTGATGTGTGGGATACTTTACCTTTCGGGTAGTGTTGTGGGCTCTTTAGGGGGTGAAGTATGCACTGAATGTATCTGCAAGGATGCTGGCGATATCAGTAGGGTCAGCATATTTTGTGCTATATTTCACCGGCACAGTGCAAATCTGTGTGTCACCACGTAGATCCTTGACATAGCCAAAGAAGGCTTTATGATTATCTTTTGAATCCTTGCGTATTCTCCCGCTGATGTTAGCCTTGGATGATGTCATGAGGGACCTACGTATCATACTAATAGTGGTCACGGATGTCTGCCCTTTGTGGGATTTGCTGTGTGTCTGGAACACTGTCCTACTTCTGTAGTATAGCCTGTTTATTGCAGAGGTCCACCAGACCGGTGTCCTTGTCTAGGAGGAGTGAGTCTTGGTTTACCAGTGATGGCATGATCCATACATCCATGTAGGTGCTTATAGACTGCATTTGTAAATCTGTCTGTATATTGAGCAGTGTTTCCCCTTAGCATGGGGGCTGTGAAATCCCCCACCCCTGTCACTAGTAGTGTGAATTTAGCTGTTGGAAAGGTATACACTGTGGTATCCATGGGTGGGGGAGATGCTTGGGTGTGGAAACAGTGAATAGTTCATGGTCAGATCTAACCAGTGACCGGTTAACCTCTGCTGTGGTGCACCTGTTGCCCATGTTGGTGATGACCGCTTCTAGTAGTTTCCACCCCACGTTAGGGAGGTTACCACCTGATACAGGGCATATGAGGTGATAAAATCCAGGAAGTGCTAGGCCTGGAAGTGAGTACCGGAGTAAGTTTCCCAGTTAATGGTATGGTAGTTGACATCGACCAATGCCAGGGTGTGGTTAGGACTGTCATGTTCTCCACTGTCTGGAGGTAGGTGGAGTGGAGGTCCTGGGTCATGGAGGGTGATCTGTAGCAGGCCACAGTTTACATTGCAGTTGTGGCTGATGTTAGCTGCACATGGATGATCTCAGAGGTATCATGCTTCCCCACTAACCTGGAGGTGTAGGTATCCCTGATGAATATGGATACAGCCCCTCCATGTCTGCCAGTCCATGTTCTGTGGTTGAAATTTGTGGTATGGGTTGTAGTCTGGTAGTGCTGGTGTGCTCTCAGGAGCTGTAAGACAAATGTCAGTTACTGCACAGATGTTGATGTTGTCCATTCTGAGGAGTGCTGTGAGTGAATGCATGTTGTGATCACAACCCCTGGTATTGAGTAGCATAACCCTCATTGAATCTGCTATTGTGCTGTTTACGGAGCTGGTATTCACCTTCGAGACTCTCCTAAATAAGGCACCATGGGGGCGCCAATAGCCTTGGCCAGTATTCCAATACCTAAGGCTGACACATAGGCCGGTATGGTATTATTGCATGCATGTTCCCCATCTGTGCTTGTTTTTCATCTCCCCTGTAGGTAACCTACTGGTAAGCAATAGAAATCCTTAAACTTATACAAGTCTTCTAGCTTCCAAGATAGGCTTTTGGAATGACTAAGTATCAATGTTCTGTGTGTTCTTGCTGTACTTAACTGTTTCCTGACTACATGGTGATTTCTCACTGCATATTGTGATCTGAAGGTCTGCTTATTCACATAGTATGGCTGTGATGGCCTGCACATTAGAAGTTCACAGATAGCCTACTACCTATCTGCCCAAAGGCAGTTAGAAGCATAGCTACAGTGTGTTGGCTTTCCCCGCACCATTGATGAAGTAACTGAGCCTCTGTCAAGCATAGCCAATGAAGCAATTCCAGGCAGAGTTTCTGGAAGCTGTTGAAGACTGGGGTTGTGGAGGGTGATAGGGGCACTTAGTGATCTAAAGAGGGCATGTTAATGTGACAATTCAACACCATTCAATTCCCCCAACAGGTCTAGCAGCTATCAAACTGGACAGGCTCCCCCACCCCCTGATTGTATGGTTCTGGGATACATGATCCCAGGGGTGTATAGTTTGTTACCCATTCACACAACAAGGTTTCCCTTGAAGTGTGTCAGTGAGGGGCTATGCCTAATGTAGTTAGGAATATAATGTATTATCTCACAGTACATTTGTTATATGTTATTATTTCAAGAGTACGTGAAGCTCAGTGAGTTGGGGGGCCTCTGCCCTTTGCTTAGCCTAGCTTACACATAGAAATCATCTAAATAGGAAATAGGTGGAAGCAACGTTAATGTCAACAGTGTAATGGTTACAGCATCCGCATAGTATCTGTGCTTTCGAGGTTACAATCCCGATAAAGGCAGGGATGTTTATCATGTGCAAAAGTATACCTTAACCACAGCTTGCATATATAGGTAGTAATCGTCTGTATAATAAACATTCGAAACACCCATATAAACCCATGTGTGCTGGAGAGTACAGTCAACAGAGAATGTAATGTTATGTCAGCACATAGTGAGATGTTACTTCACTGACATGTATATATCCTGAGTAGTTAGCGGATGTGGCCGTGTTTGCACGCACAGGTTATACATTACAAAGTTTGTTTAACTGTGTTTAACCGCTGCTATAATGTCACACAAACACTTTTAAATATGCTTACAACTGCTTAAATGAGCCTTATTTTGCAGTACAAACATTTGTAAAGTATCGCAGGTGTCAAACCCTGAACCATGCACACTATAGTCATGGGACTTACCTCTAAGCCATCCGAAGTGTATACATGTTTCATGGTCTTAAGACTACACCTTATACCATATGCATTTCACTGTAATGATCACAAATGGGACAGTCACTTTGTGTACATATGTACAGTACATTGTAATGTACTGTAGTTTTTGAACCAACACATTCCAGTCTACATTACTGTTACAAACTAATATGAAATATATATATATATATATATATATATATACATTAACATGTATCACATATATGTACACCAACTGTCACATTTGTTTTCAGTAGTGAGGAATGTCTGTAGTACAATGTATATTCTAAACACCATAACATTTGTACATATCTCAGATGCCTTAGTGGTAAAATCAGTGACTGTGGTGTTCATGGTCCTGGGTTCAAGACCTGTAAGGGCTGTTAGGTTATTTTGATAGCCAGAATAAGGGCTGTTGGATGCAGGTGGATTAAAGCACTCTTAAGCAGTTGTAAGCAGGTTTCCACAGGTTTGTGTGATGGTAAGCAGCTCTGAAACATAGTAAATAGAAAAGCACTTCACAGGTTTAACCTTTGCTTAAGGTCATGCAGACCACGGGCAAACCTGCTTACAACCGCATAAATATGCATTATTCACACTTTCCCTACCAGTGCCTACTCTGAGAGGTAAAATAATAACACCTTCCAGGAGTAGAACCCACAACCATGTACTCCATCCTCAGAGTAACCTAACACTAAGCTATCTGGGATGTACCTATCCCAGTTGTGTATACAGACAGGTTAAAACACAAAAGGGACGAATGTGTTGAAATAGGACAACCCGCCATGTACCCAATTAAAGGTGTATGCTCATATATATATATATATATATATATATATATATATATATATATATATATATATATATATATCTATAGAGAGAGAGAGAGAGAAAGAGACATGTCGATATATACAGCTCTACATATATATATGTAGATATATAGATAGGTTAAAAACATCTACACAGCTATGGAGGTACAGATAAACGTATGCAATAATATATATATCTATATACATATACACACACACACACATATATATATATATATATATATATATATATATATATATATATATATATATATACTAGTCAATAACACCTCTGATTACTAAGAAGGCATGTATAACATGTAGTATGTCTGTGTATGTAGTACCGTACTGTAAGAATTACAGTGTAATCAATGCATATAGCGTAAATAGCTATCTTGTAGCAATGTTTTGTTGAGCAGTAGTAATGCTTGCAGTATTCTATGTGTGTACTGCTGTAGGTCACACGGCAAACATCGCATACACCACAAGGGATGATATGGGCTTGGAACCCACCAATTCGCTTCCAGCCACTGTCAGTGTCAGGATTGGTCCAACAAGTATGTGCTATAACAGGGGATAGTATATGTTGATATATTGTAACAGTCAACATATGTATGGGTGTATAAGTAAGATGAACATGTTAAAGGTGGGCTTACTGTGCAAATATGGTGTGCATTGTGGGATATTGTGCCAATAACTGTGTAATGTACAGTATTCTAGGCAAATCTGTATTCTATTCTATATAGCAGTTCTGTTATGTTATGCAAATAGTAGTTATGTCTATTAACAATTACAATACTCAATGACAGGATACATATAATTTGTATTCATCTGACAGTTTAGCAGCATGATAGCAAAGATAATTGGAAGAGCTAGGTAACTATCCATGCACATAACACATGTAATATCCACCTCTCTAGTATCGTTTGCAAGCAATAACAGCTGTGCATGTGTACATGTTATGCAAATGTGTAATGACCCTTGTTACAGGGCTGGACCTCTCTAGTGTTGTTTGCAAGCAATAACAGTTGTGCATGTGTACATGTTAATGTGTACATGTTATGCAAATGTGCAGTGACCCTTGTTACAGGGCTGAGCCAAATGGCTATGTGTACACCTACATAGAGTGGTTATTGAAAGTACAGACACACTGGTTGAACTACCAGGTTTGTGTAGCCCAACCACTCATTGCCAACCTAACAGCTGCTTGCACATACTGTATGTAAGGTAGTGCACAGCACTGGTAATGAAACAGGTGGCATATCATCTTTAACTCCAGTGTAACACCTGCAGTAGCTGTGTAAGATGTAGGAGACAGCTGCCCATGTGTAACAGCCGCTTCATAGGTGATGGCTCACACTATCTGATTATATCCTGATCATGTTGATAGTGGCATCAGAGTCTATTTATACATGACTCTGTTTGGAGAGGGGATGTCTGTGCCCAGCAGAGCTCATGGTCCTGGTGGATATGTGAGTATATACCCAGAGAAGGAAACAGACCTGTAGACACTTGCATCATCTGTAATCAACTAACAGGATGTGATGTGCTCCTCAGAGGAGGATTGCTGCTAAAGGTAGCTACAATGTTTCCGTAATAGCCAGTGTTGTCACATCCATAACACAAATATTTACATGTGAGCATCACTGTCTGAAACATCTTCATAAGCAATATGTTAACTAAATGCAGTACTTGGTACTTGTAGTACTGAATGCTCATACAGGCATGTCCACTAGTCAGCTACTAGTGTTTACTAATGTCAGCTTGGTGTATGTGGCCATCCTGGGGAATGTAATCTCTATGCCATGTACACTGCCAAACCCACCTAACACCATGCCCCACATAT
>NC_056731.1:1265101959-1265221959 GCF_019279795.1 Protopterus annectens
TCACGTGGACAGCCATGTGTGCTACACCTAATGTATGTCTACTATATCTCTGTTGCAGATGTCACTCACCAGCACACATATATGTTCTTACAGCATACCAACATGTCAGCTTTGTGGCATGTGGAGTAACTGCATGCACTTGTAATAGTAATGACTAGTCAGTCAGGGGTTTGAACCCCTGTACTGGTAGATGTGTGACAAATGATGCTTAGGTTTTAGTCTCCAAGCCCTTCTCTGATGTACTTTGCTTCTGTCTGTCCTTCCCACAACTGTGGAGTTGTACAACTGCTCAGCAGCAGCTTGTGTTTTGTAAGTGATGGTCATGATCAGGTGATGGCCTCTGCACCTATTGCAGTCCTCCTCTAGCTGATTGCATGTGGAACAGCTGTGATGATGTTCCCATAGCCATTCGCATGGAAACACAGTACAATATCTAGGAACATCATGTTGGTGTTTGCCCATGACAGTTGCTGTGGGTACCTGGATCTGGTGTTTGGTGCATCACAGATGATATCTGGATGTTCCTCAAACAACATACACAGTGGATAGCCTAAAGACAGGCGGGTGATGTGCCAGTCATCACTTCAGCATGTAAGTGTAGCTATGCTTCATTGAGACTACTGCCTGTTTAACAAACTGTGTGTGGTAATGGCTATTCTGCATGTTTTAAAACTGACAAGACAGTACTCTGTTTGTGAGGGACCCCCATCTGTAGGGCCATCTTTGGCTGGTCAGTGTGTGTAACCATTTGTTTCCAGTGTTACTCACTGAACACACATCTGTGAACTGCAGGAGCATAGTGTGAGGATTGCAGTCAGTACATAGTGATAGTGATGAGTTACTGCAATTGCATCCCTGATTGGACATATGTCATGAATGCACACATGCATGTCAGTACTGGCACCTTGTGTCTGTGTGTGTATGATGCTAACCACAGTCATTCCAGTATAACTCCCATTGGCATACCACAGATGTCAACACGTTCACATGCTTAGAATCAGATACTGTGGTGCATGTAGTACCTGTGCATTATAGCCATTGTGTATGACAGACACTGTCTGGGGTTCTCAGTGACATGCCAATAATGAGCCACTGTTCATAGCTGCAGTCACAAGTCTTCTACACTTTGTACAGATGTCATGCAGTATATGTGCCTCTGCAAATGTATACCATCTGTGTTGGGTTGATGGTCATATCTATGCATTATAAGTAATCCTGAATGCTGTTGACTATTACTAAGCCATATCTGTGTTTAAACTGCAACACCATAGGCTGTATGGGTTTGGAGGTCCCAAAAGAACCTCCTGTCCCACTTCAGCTGGCCATGGCACCGGGCACAGCACATCTGGGGCCCAGCCTTGGACCTCCACCTCTGTTGGCTCTGCACCACCTTCTGTTGGAACAGCCACTGAGGATGGCTTGTCCTGGGAGCAGGTCCAGACAGGAACATGTCTGCTGTGTACAGTCCCAGACATGGTGTGTAGGGGCTCAATAAGGGGTTTTGAGGCCAGATACTCAAGGGCAGAGTGTCACATTTACAGGGTGAGCCTGCCCTCCTAGACAGCCCCCAAGCCACCTTTACAGCTGTTTTGGTGCAGTGGTGGTTGCCCATGGCTGGGGACCTCCATCCGACTGTTTCCATCTGGAGGCTCATGGGCTTGTGACTGCTGAACACCCCTCCCCATCCGAGGTGTATCCCCCCATATGTGTCATATACTGACCCTGTATGCTGTCATCCTACCCAACCTATCCTCCACGAGCATACCTACTCTCCTTCCCCCACATCCCACTCTCACCCTACAGAAACGAAAGGCCAGTCGGTTCCTAAAACAACATTTGCCCCATACATAGCTGTCCATTTTACACACACATCCACTGGACACATGTAACCCTTTTAATATGCATCACAACATACTCCAGTTGTCCTCACCCCTGTCTCTCAGGCACGATCCTGGGCTCCTAAAGGTTCCAGGTACACGTGATGCAGATGACCCCATTGTACACACAACACTTCCCTCTATGGTTACCCCATTTACCTTTATCATGATGATGATGTCACAGCACCTTGGTACTGTTCTCACATAATGATTGGACAGGAACTGTTGTGTTAATGTAAATAAAATGCACAGAGTGATGTATTGGCCAATGTACAAATGTTTGCGTGTATAATGACACATGTCTGTCTGAGGAGTCTTGATATTACATAGGACAACACCACTACATAATACAGGCATTGCTATTTCCCTTCATTTTAATGCTTTGTCACCTGGGATGTTCTGATATATATGTATCTATAGCTGGACATAAACACACACACATACATCTACATGATGGAATACATTTCTTATACTGTTGAATGACTGCACTGGATGATATGTTTGTGATAAGATTCGATGTCTGCATATCTGCCATGGCTTAGTGGTAAATCTCAATAGCTATGTGTGCAGGGTCCTGGTTTCGAGCCTTGCAGAGGCCGTTTATTTTGTTGCTGGGCAGAACAAGGCCGTTGGATACGGAGTGATTAAGGCACATTAAAGCAGTTGTGAGCAGGTGTGCATGGGTTTGCTCGGAGTTAAGCAATGCTAACCTCCGGTTACAGTTTCTTACACTCAGTTAGCCTATGCTTTGCAGTGTAATACCGCGCTGGTGGCCAAACAGGACATCCGCTTGCTCCACTTGCAAATGCACTGCATTTGGTGTTTGCATCTGATCACACCCTGGGAGTGAGGACTATGATATTACCTTGTGATGCCTATTACATCAGATTACATGCCTACAGTATCCGGAATGGCTGCCCATTAGGCCATTACTATGGAATCCTGCCTGTCCAGAGTTTGATTCATATTATTGGTGTGTTCCTCTCTTACAATCTGCACCTGTCTGGCTAATACAGGAACTGCCACTCTTCAATACAAACGTAATTGGGTTTTGGAACCCACATCTTCATGCTGCATGCCTAATATTCTATCATCTTTCTAAGGTTGTCAGTGGAATATGTGCTTTCTGTCCCTATTAGACCTCTCATACGATTGGGGAAAAATACCAACTGAATCAGGGACATGTCATAACAACATAGGGACACATTTAAATTATTGGTACTATTAACCTGACACCTTGACTCAGAGCATATGAATTCATACATTTTCTGAGGTAAATGATGTTTATAACTCTTAATTATCATTATTCATTACATTCCACCTTCCTCCAAAAGTCACTAGTTTTTGGGAGGGATTAAGTGGGACAAAGTAAGAAATTGAGTCGAAATCAGGGAAGTCCTGGAAATGACAGTTCAGAGGTATGGTCCCTATTTGTTCCCCAGTGGTTTATGTCCTGTGTGGATTTGCTCTTAGTGGTTGAGATGTATGGGCATCAGCTGCCCATTTCAGAATATTCAAAAGCTGGCCTAAATAAAAGCGGGCTTATTAAACTAAAGCTGACATGGGAAAAGTAAAAACAATCGGGTTTAACATGTGAAGAACAGTTAGTGCTCTCTTTATCAAATGCTTCCTCAGACTGTCTAAACATCAAAATGGCATTTTTACCTCAGCTGGGCCAGCCAATTGCTGTGATAAAACAATTTATTTAAAGTCAACCACAGAAATTGGCCTTTGCTAATATGGATTGAATTCAGAGACATTTAGAATTATTATTTAGCTCCATATGGACTAATAATGGGTTTTATAAAGGGACCTCAGAATAAGATCTATAAAGATATGTTACAAAAAATTAATATATTTACAAACACTTAAAAATGCTTAAAAAATATATATATATATATATATATATATATATATATATATATATATATATATATGTTGACATATAGAGCAATATATAGAAGTGTCACTAAAACACTTTTGATAAAATGAGTTAATTTCAAAACCTGAAAGTCTAAGAACTATGTGCTCTATATAAAACAAATATATCAACACCATGATCTAAAACCTAATGCTCTCATCACTGTTTAGTGTTTATAATCTCTAACTACCAAGAAGGGTTTCAGAGACTGGTCATTTTAAGCCAGATGACCTATCTGCCTGTAACTTCATCTGGCTTCTCTCTGTGTAATTTGTATGATTTCCTAACCTATTGTTCTTACATACTATCTCTGCCACTGTGAATCTAAAACTATGTTTATGCCTAAAGTGATAACATGTTTTGCTAGCATTGCTCTCTTCTTTGCTAACTGCATATATGTGTTCCTGAACACGTTCATGTGGGTCCTGTTGGTCTTACATACATACATGGGCACATATTGCTATATATACCACATCCCAGGTCTTACAATCAGCATATAGATCAAAATTATATCTCCATTCAGTATCAGGATGTGTGAAATGATCACAATTGGACATATAGCACACTGGTTGCCTGATCTACATGTGAAAGTTCCTTTCCTATCAGAGATACTTGGATGGTTTGGCATTCTCATATATAACAGTCTTTTTAGAATTTTTGTATTTCTATGGTATACCCTTGGGTAGTCCACCACCACTTTCCAGCCAAGAATGTAGATTGTACAGATTTTTAATAGATCTTAAGATTTACAAAATGTTAATTTGAAATTGAGTTTTGGTGACATAGAGTCAGTGCAATATAATATTTTTAGGAAACAACTTGTATATGTAATAATGAACCCTTTAGTTGAAACATTTGAGAAGGCATGTGAAAGGGACTTGCTAGCACTATATAGTAAACAGTAGCAAAACAAAGGTGATTTTATAACTTGAATAGTGATGAACAGAAAGTTCTTAAGAATGCAGCAAATAACAACATAGTGATCAGGTCCGCCGATAAAGTCATGTGATTTTGGATGCTAATATGTATGAACTAAAAATGCAAGAACTTTAGAAGATAAATACATATGCAGTAATCACCTTAATACAGTTAAACAAGGTCATGGAGTGCATGATGAGCTATATGATTTATTTTTGTGCACACGTTATAGATTTTGATTTGTACAAATATTTTCTCATTGAAAATTACAGTCCCTATGTTTGAGGATTACCCAAAGTACACAAAGATATTTCCACCATGGACCAATAGTCTCCAGTAAAGGTTGTTGACGAGACAGTATATGTGTACTTAGAGAAACAACTTAGACAGTAGAACAAACACCTACTGTTGTTAGGGACACTCAGCACTTCATAGAAAATCTCAGTGATTATAAGCTCATAGAAATAAATGAGGAACTATTATATGGTGACATGATGTCACTTCCTGTTGTCTATTCCCCAAAGACACAGGTATAGAATACATGAGATTATTCTTGATTGAAAGGAGATACCTAGAGATTTGATAATAAGATTGCCATGCTGATGGGCGTCAAAAATAATGTGTTTGTTTATAATGATCAATATTTTATACAACAGAAGGGCCATGGGTATCCTGTGCCAATGCTAAAACATAGTGATGGCATATTGTGAACACACATACATCATTAGGAGTATGTACTTTGGCAGTAAAATTTGGTTTTATAGACATTTTTCAACATTTATTTGATTTGGAGGGGTAGTGTGAAATACTCAAGAATTTATTGGATACATTAATGGGACAACAGACTTTCTATCCTTCACTGGAAAATGGTACAGATAAGATAGAATTCCTGGATGTTTTGTTATTGAAAGAAGGAGAAACATAGAGACTCAGTTATATAGGAAAGAATGTGGGAGAAATACTCTTTTGCACCAGCATGCATCCTCCCACATTTACAAGAATATTGTGAAGAGTCAGGTGTTAAGAATATAGACTCACCAGTGATGAAAATAAGTTCAAGGACCATATGTTGCAAAATGAATTTCATGAGAGAGGCTATAAACAAAATGAGATAGCGATGTTGCAACAGGAAGATAATGTGAATAGGAATACAACAGGGAGGCCATTCATACATAGGAGAAATGGTAGTGACGTTGTCCATACTAGACCAGACAATAAAGATATGTTCAATAAAATAGTCATACCTTATACTAATAATAATGTGAAAATTAGAGATATTTTCTCCAAGAACTGGAACATTCTCACAGTAGATACCAAAATTCAGCAAGTGGTAGGACCCACCCCAGGGTATACCTATAGAAATACAAAAACTCTGAAAAGACTGTTATGCTATGAGAATGCCAAACCATCATCAAGTATCTCTGATAGGAAAGGAACATTCGCATGTAGAGCATGCAACCAGTGTGGCTATATGTCCAATTGTGATCATTTCACACATCCTGATACTGAATGATATATTTTGATCTATGTATATATGCTGATTGTAAGACCTGATGTGGTATGTATATAGCAATTTGTGGCATGCAGTTGCTTCTATGTTGGTAAGACCAACAGGACTACATGAATGTTCAGGAACACATGTATATGCAGTTAGCAAAGAAGACAAGAGCAATGCTTTGTAAAACATGTTATCACTTTAGGCACTACATAGTTTTGATTCCTGCTGATGGTATGAACAATAGGTTCTAATATAAAAATTACACAGAACAGAGAAGCCAGTGGATTGTGAAGTTACAGGCAGATGGTCATCTGGCTTAAATGAGTCTCTCTGAAACCCTTCATGGCAATTAGAGATTATAAACACTAAACAGAGAGCATTAGGTTTTAGATCATGGTGTTGATATATTTGCTTTTTATATAGTTGGCAGATAAGTTCTTAGACTTTCACATTTTGAAATTAACTCACTTTATCAAAAGTATTTTAGTGACACTTTATATATTGCTCTATATGTCACTATATATATATATATATATATATATATATATATATATATATATATATATAAACATTAAGTGTTTTAAATATATTTTAATTGTTTTGTATAACTATATCTTTATAGATCTTATTCTTAGAGGTCCCTTTATAAGTACCCTTATTAGTCCATGGAGCTAAATAATAATTCTTCAGTTGTCTCTAGAATAATCAATTCATTAGCAAAGCAACCAATTTTCTGTGGTTGACCCTTTAAATAAATTGTTTTATCACAGTGATTGTCTAGTGAGTAATTGACCTGAGGTTTAAAATGCTAGGTGATGTTTAGTTAACAGTCTGAGGAAGCATTTTGATAAATGTGAAAACACTAACTGTTCTTCATGTTAAACCCGATTGTACTTTTTTTTTCCTCAGTGTTTTAGTTTAATAACGGTTCACATTTATTTGCCGTGGTGCCTCAAGGAGTTTTCTTTTGGATTGACTGCTTTATTTGGAGCACTTCATCCCATGGTGTTTTCAACCATTTTGGAATATTACTTACATCCCGGGCGGTCCTAATACGACTCAGCCAACACCTGCATGCCTAGGCCCATAATTGCATACCCATAGTTCTTCCTGCCCTCCTCTACAGCACTCATCCTTACTGTTGGTGCAGGTGGGGTATCATCACCACTACACTGCCCACTCTCCCAGTCGGGACACATGTCGTCGATGTGTCAACCCATGGATTATCAGGCTTGCACAGCCTGGTTTGATGAATCATTACTGGGACTGCCTCCGATGATCATTAATTTTTGGTGTTCCCCAAGGGACATCGATGTCTGTGTGTCAAGATTAGACCTGGCAGGTCTCTCCCACTGGTAGTATCCTGTGGGTGGTCTGGGAAGCAGTGGTGCATTTACTTTTATTGTGTGCCTGTATGTCTCACCGGTCTAGCTGGGGAGGTGGGGGGGTTGATGCTACGTGTTACACGTTTGTTTATTGGACCCTTCACCCCCATATGCATGACCTGTGAGCATATGTAACTCGTAACTGCTGCATCATATCCTGTCTATATACATGTGTATATTTACAGTCATATATATATATATATATATATATATATATATATATATATATATATATATATATATATATATATATATATATATATATATATAAAAACATTCTTTATATGGGTCTATGGGAGTTTGCATATGTATATATTTATATGTGGGTATGTATTTGTATTCTCTCTCTGTATGTATACATTTGTACTACGGAGAGGGAGAGGCTTATCTCTATGTCGCTGTGAGTAGATATACACACACACATACCTCTACATATATACATATACATCTGGTTATTCCGTTCCTTGCCATATAGATTACACTTTGCTGCAGTGGGACTCGTAGTGGGTGTGGCTGCTCATCGGGTGATGCCTCTGCCCAATTAACACATTCGCTTACATCCCAAGAGCTGTCCATATAGGCCCACCTCAGCCAACACCTGCACACCTAGACCCAAAAGTAGCTGCCTATATTTCCTCCACCTGCGCGTCCTCTACAGCACCCATCCTTACTCTGGGTCCTGGTCAGTTCTGGACACACCACTACATGCTGCCCACTCTCCACTTCACGAGACCCATTTCATACAATTGTCTCGACCCATGAGTCATCAGACTTTCCCACCCTTGTATTCCTCCGAAAGTATGCATACACCCTGTTTTAAAATGTTCGGTCTATCACCTTCTTTTGGTCTTGCCAATTTTGGGGTGTCCTGCAAAGTGCAGCCCTGTCTGGAAGTTCCAAGATTAAATTCACTGGTGCACTGTGTACAAAATTTCCCGTTGTATCCTGCCTGTGATCTGGAGGGCAGTGGATTCTTTACATTGTTTGTATATATATATATATATATATATATATATATATATATATATATATATATATATATATATGTGTGTGTGTGTGTGTGTGTGTGTGTGTGTGTCTGTAAAGCAATGCATACCTCATGCAAATGCACTCACATATGCTTACTGGTGTTTATATATTCTTAAACCTGCTTACTAGTGCCTTATTCATTATGACACTGACAGTTCACTCCAGTTAACTTTTAATTGTTATTTTGCAGGTTATACAGCGGACAGATGTAGCAATATGTTCATGTGCAGATTACCGATGGTAAATGGTATGTGATGCAGTAGGATTCGGTACAGGAATGTCTGTACGTTAGGGGGTTGCACTAACCAATACACTATTGCTGTGCTGCTTCATTTGCACATATACCCATATACCCATGGCTCCTCGTTCCCCAAACACACACCCCAATGCCTCCCTAACCCTGCGGTCATCCATTCTCCAGTTGGATTTGTGGTGTATCCACATCACTACACATTGGCCACTCCCTATTCCTATAGACCCATCCTATTGGTTGACTCACTTCACGTATCCTCTGAACTCCCAAATTTTTAGTCCACAAACATTGGTAACATGAGCAACCAAAAGAATACTATTCACAATTTCTGGGTTGTCCCACATGGGACACGCATGTGTTTATGTCAAGATTAGACTCTATACTTCATTACATCCTTACTCTCGTTAACATGACACTACAATCAATTAATAAGTATGACTATGTGGTAACGCACATGTTACACATGAGAGCCTAATAATGTATGTGTTTGGCGTATTTCTTTTACAAATAGACCGGTTTAGTAATTGGTGTTGCCGTAGCAGGCAGATCACAGGAATGATTCCATGTGTGGGAAAGTCCTCACATTTGATTTTTTTCAGCACAGCACTGACTTCGGACATTATGCACAACCTATTATTCTATCTACTGTCAAGGTTTGTAAGGGCTCATTCATGTTATTTATGTCTGCAAATGGAATGAATGTGTTACAGAGAATGTACTGCTACATATTGATGCCTGCATGTGTGTATGCATATATACTTATAATGAACTCGCTGACCTCCGCAGGCGGTCCAATTAGAACCAGCCCATCCAACCTGGCACGCCTGGCTCCATAATTTCATACCCATAGTTCCTCCACTCCCACCTGTGTTCAACATACACGATACCATCCATTGTCCACTTGTTGCTCCACACGCGTCCACATTGCCAGCCTCTTTCCCGAGTGTTAGGCCCTACATGCTATGTTGTCCCAACCCATGTATTATCAGGCTCTCTCACCATTTAGTCCTTGAACATACCTGCCCTTGCTTGTGTAATGGTCGAATGGCCAAATATCCTATCAATTTTTGGGTAGTCCTACCAGGGACTACCTCTGTGTGTAAAGTAGACTTAGCAGATCAACAATGTTATTCCCACTGGTAATATCCTGCCTGTGGTGTGAGTAGCATGCTTTGCTCACTCTCTGCCCAGCTTGATATGACATACATTTCGTGTAGCTATATAATACTGGGGTTGCTGTTGATTCCCTTTCTCATTCCTTTTGTATGCTTTATTGTTACGTTGTTCTTTCTTCATAGATAGATAATATATATATATATATATATATATATATATATATATATATATATATATATATATATATATATATATATATATTATATATCTTTACATACTTATATACATTTCCTATTCTGGGCACTGCTTAGACACGTGCAAGCACACTCAGACTTGCTTACTGGTACTTATATGTGTTTACTGCTGCTTATTTGTGCTTACACCTGCTTACTAGTGCCTAATTCATTATGACAGTGCCACTTTGCTTGAATGATATTAAATAAGTTAAATGCAATAATGATACTCTTATGTCGGTTTTACAGCAAAATGACATTCATTCCACATGGAAAACGATATGTGCTATCGTTGGGCTCGAACTGTGAATGCCTGTTCATTAGGTGGATGCTCTAGACACTACACTATTGACATTTACATTGATTCCGCATGTTTTTCTCTATTTGACTGAATTTGATGTATAAGATACGCTTGGCGGAGGGCAGTGACACTCAGACATGCTGCGCTTTGCTTGCACCTTCGATATTGCAGCAATTCAAATGTATAATAGGGACACGGGGAATCTAATTGCGAAAGTTCTAGAAACAGGGCTCAACATTCCACTACGTGCTTGTGTGTTTATTACTTCAATTTAATTTCACTGTTCGTGGACACTCTTGTATGCTTAGCATACATTTCAGTATCCATGGATACTGAATTACTGACTTACTATTAGAGGTGGGCTCTACTAGTAGGCATAGTAGGCTTTGCAACTGCAGTGTATTCTATGACTGGTTTGATGAGGGAAGAATATTGGAGGATTATGACATCCTTGATCCTGGAGGATATACCCTTGGCAATTAATTGTGCAAAGCTGAAGAATTTCTAAACTAAAACTGAAACAGTATGCTCCAAGGATAGTTTACTGTCAGCCAAGGTATCTAGACTTCCAAAAACAATAACAGTCTTAAGCAAGGTATCACTGATGTGGTAATTTGTGGGTTAGTCTTGTTTTCCAAAGGCAAATATACCGCATTTTTGTTGGCATTACGCTTAAAGTCGTGCTTGGTACACCAATTGCTGGTTCTGACAAGCCCGTCTTGGAAGATATGACTGTCCATGGAAAAGTCGATAATAACTCTCAGTTTATAGGCAGTGCTCCTTGGCTGCACTTGACAAAAATACATCTGTGCATAGAGGGTTTACCAGACTAAAAGAAAGAAAATGACAAAATTATCTTTCTTTGTCATCCATACAACACAAGGCCCAGACTGCAGTAGCTGTAATGAATTACTTACCCTTTAGTGAATATGAATACAGCTATTCAGTCTGGTAATTGGTGCCAGGCTTGCAATGTGTCAGAGAAGAAACAGTGACACACAGATCTCCAAGAATACTAAGGACTTAGTAATTTAATCCATAATAAAGAAGAGGAGCTAACTTACATCAGAAACTAGAAGGCTGTTCCTTTCTTACTTTTTTTTAAAACTAAGAAACCAGTATCCTAACAAGAAGAAAATATAACAAAAGATGGCTCATTACTGAAGAAATTTATGAAAATATTTGGTACGGAAGACGTGAATTCAGTAGTAGGAACTAGAGAGAATGTACATATTATTCCCCAAGGTAAATAACTAGGCTAGAGTATACAGAGATTATATTTCACAGGAACATGTGCATTTAATTGAAGGAAACCAGTATCATAATGATAAGAAAATTAAAGGGGGATAGTTTTTCATAGCCAGTACAACAGCTTCAAGTAATAATATTTAAAATGGCATAATGTAATAGGGATCAAATCAGAATGTCAGGTGTGTTCTTCATTTTTGTGAGAGCTTTGTGAAGCTAATGCTATTGTGAAGCTAATGCTATGTGAAGCTTAATTTTATGCTCAATGCCTGAGAGACTTGCTTGGCTAGAAACATCTGCATTAGAAGCTGAAGCTAAGTGAAACTTGCAGTACTGTATTTTAGTATTCTGTTAAGTACAAACTTGCAGTTTTAAAAGTACTGTATTTTCATTTTTTTCTGTTTCCTAATTGTGTGTTTCTAAGCAGTGTGCTGTGTGTCTCTCTGCAGTTATTAACATCTGCATTAGAAGCTGAAGCTAAGTGAAACTTGCAGTAGTGTATTTTAGTATTCTGTTAAGTACAAACCTGCAGTTTTAAAAGTACTGTATTTTAATTTTTTCTGTTTTCTAATTGTGTGTTTCTGAACAGTGTGTTGTGTGTCTGTTTGCTGTACAAGGGGGTGGTGTTATCACTTCTTTGTTATCTGATATTTAATAGCCTAGAGGGATTCCTCTGTACTTTAACTGCTAGCCACAAAGTTTGAAAAATCATTTTATGCTCAACTCCTGAGGGACTTGCTTGGCTACAAACATCTGCATTAGAAGCTGAAGCTAAGTGAAACTTGCAGTAGTGTATTTTAGTATTCTGTTAAGTACAAACTTGCAGTTTTAAAAGTACTGTATTTTCATTTTTTCTGTTTCCTAATTGTGTGTTTCTGAACAGTGTGCTGTGTGTCTCTCTACAGTTAGCTTCCCACTCTCCCTCCCTGTTCCTGTGTTGGTGGCTCTGGAGTTGCCCGCCCCTCCTGTAAGTCTGTATTACAACACTCCTCCTGGGTCCATCTCATTTGCTCAGTTAGCCAAGTACAGTGAGATCATATTCTGAGTCTAGTGTTCACTCTACCTAATACAGAGAGAAGATTTGAGAAGGCCAGCCCACTTAGGTTCTTCTCCCTCTTTTCTCCTTGCACTTAAAAAAAAAAAAAAAAAAAAACTGCAGTAATCTTTATTAATTTGCTTTTACTGTATTTGTCTTTCCTCCTACTTTATTTTGCTTTTCTTAAAAGTACTCAATTTTATTTATTCTGCTGCATTTATTACTGCTTGGTAGTAGCCTGATTAAATTGTAACTGTTATTCTAAGTCTTTTGTTTTAAGCACTTGGGCTTCATACAGGCTGTTTTACATTAAGAAGGTTTGTGGTCTGCACTGATGTGGTAGGACAGGTAGCTTACATCATTCTAAGCTGGGAATTGCTGATTGAAGGTCTAGTGTCTGCTATTCTAAAAGTATATTCGTTCTGGCTTAAGCACTTAGGCTTCAGGCCAGTTATTCTACATTAAGAAGGTTTGTGGTCTGCACTTTTGTGGGATGGGAAGCTGGATTCTGCCTTTCTGAGCTGGGAATTTCTGGTCACAGGATTATTTTGCCTGCTTATTTGAACTGTTTCTTTCTGAAATTGGTGCAGCTTGTTGCTGTAGCATAGACCAGATTCAGGCCTGCTGAATCTAGCTTTGTTTGTATAACTTGAGCACTGATCCAGGACATCTTTTTTGGAGACTGTTCCCCTGCACCCTAGTAAGCAGAGAGTGTGCAGTTAGAACTGTCTGATTGAAAACTGCTGGAACAGGGCTCAGTTTTGAGCTTTTTTCTGGTTAATTGGGTAACTTGTTTAAATCAGTTTGTTCATTTTCTATTGTTTTTACTGTATTTGTGTTTCTTCCTACTTTATTACTAGGGGCATTGACTACAACTCTGATCTGCGCTATATAACAATAAGTATCCTTTTCTGTGCATTTAAAGTGTTTTTTGAGTGTATCTGCTTTATTTTCTAAAAAAACAAAAAAATATATATGTATATACTTGTTTTCCGCCTTTCTAAGCTGGTATAGCCCAGTTTTCAGGTTAGTGCTGAATTCAGGGCTGTGTTACAAATCTCTGTGTTTGCCCATACCTTACTTGGATAGAAGGAAGTTCTCTGTTCACCTGTGAGAGAGGGGAGTTTTGAGCAGCCTATCTGTCCCTGGAGGAGTGGTTTTAGCCCAGAAATTAGTAGCTTATTGGCCATTTTGGGCTAATTTCTATCTCTTTCATTTCCCTGCTATAAATACAGAGATTTGCTCAGTTTTGCATGCCGGGCAGCGCCGGATAGCTAGGGTAAAACTATTCCTGGCTCCACAAAGACTCCTCTTCAATTTTTCCCTTGGAACTAGACAAACATTCAACTTAAGGACTAAAGCCATTCATTTCTCAGCCCGACACTTGTTCAAAACCTATAGCAAGCACTTATAAACCCTAGCACTAGACACTCCTGTAATGTACAGAAGGCCAAGGCTCTCTATTCGATCTTACCAGCCATCCAGTAAAACAGTTCACTGTACCTATCCAGGCATGTCCAAAGGGCAGTTTCAGGTGTACTCTCCAGTCCAGCTGGTGAATCTGGGCATTTTGAGGAACTGTTACTACTGCCTCATGTACACAGACAATCCCCTCCTCCTACCACCAAACACTAATACATGCAAGAGATGCAATTATACAGCCAAACTGGAAGCTAAGCTCTCTCAACCCAAGACTGGATCAGACAGTCAAGAGGAGAAGGGAAATACTTGCATCACATCACCAGTCTTACATAGTCCCATTAAAGCAGCACCGGCAAAAACACACATAAATACATGAAAACATACTCAGAGACTCTAAATAAAAATCTGCAAAACCAACTGAGACCTCCAAATCAAACATCCAAGCATCCTCCACCCCCCAACACAAACCATGAAACACATACTTCACAAAACCAGTGTGCCATACAATCACAGCCCTTAAGGCAAAATAACATACCCAACATACTAGTAATAGGTGACTCTATAGTCAGGCACACTAATGTCCCACTCGCTAGGCTGAATAAGGAGAAGGTTACTGTTAGCTGTCTGTCGGGTGCCAGGATCCGCCACATAACACAAGCACTCAGGTTACTCCAGAACAAGTACAAATATGACTATGTCAATATCCATGTTGGTGTGAATGACCTGAGCTGTACCTCCCTGGACTACATGAAAAGAGACATGGAAGAACTCTCTGATCACATAGCCCAGGCCGGTATGACCCTGACCGTGAGCAGCATCCTGCCCTCACCAAGAATGATACCAAGGTATAAAGAAAAAATTCACGATTTCAACAATTAGCTAAGTTTCTGGTGTCATTCAAAGGGGATCCAGTGTCTGTCTGCCTGGAATGACATGCTCGACAAGCCACACTGCTTCACTAGAGATGGCTTGCACCTGTCACCCTTAGGCTTTCGAATACTGGCCAAGGCTCTTGCCACCCCATAGTGCGTTTTTTAGGCAAGGCTCAAAATACAAACCCACCACTGTAAATAGCATGAGTAACAAAAAAACTGAGGATAATGCTGCTCAATGCCAGAAGTCTAAACCTCAAAATGCACGCACTCGATGCACTCCTCACTATGGCGAAAATCGATATATGTGCAGTAACAGAAACCTGGTTTAAGGCTCCAGAGAGTACTCCCCAGTACTACCAGACTACAACTCATGTATGGCATTTCAGCCACACAGAACCCAAACTGAAATGCAAAAGGCAAGGGATCCATATTCATCAAGGATATCCACATCTCCAGGTTAGTGCCACAGCATGATGCTTCAGAGATCATCCACATGCAACTAACAACAGACAAAACTGGTAAATTCAAATTGTAGCTTGCTACAGATCACCCAATCATGTCCCAGGACCCCCATTCCACATTTCTAGAAACACTAGGAAACATAAAGGTCCTACCAAACACCCTAATATTGGGTGATTTCAATTACCCAAACATTAACTGGGAGAACTACTCAAGTACTAACTCCTTGCCCAACATTTCCTAGAATTTATAAACTCAAATGCCCTGGTCTCAAACTCTGGTCAACACTCCCACCAGAGGTAACAACATATTGGACCTGGTCATCACTAACATGGATGGGCGCCGACTGTGTACTCCACACCGGAGGTCAAATCCTCTGGTTAGATCTGACCACATAAACAAATCACTTTGGATATCCACATTCTACCCCCCACCCCGACACAACAAAGAAAACCACCATGAAAACTTTTCAAAAAGCAAACTTCACATTACTTGGGACCGAAGTGGAAAGTTCTCATTGCCCCCATGAAGGATAATGCTGTCCAAGCTGCAAAATCCTTTTACTATGCATTCTATGCATAGGCACTCTACAGAATGCACATGGATCATGCCATCCCAAGCAAAACCAAGACTCACTCCCTCCAAGAAAAGGAAACCAGTTTGGTGGACTCCTGTGATAAACAAGCTATACAATAGCAGGAGGAAACTAGTACAGAAAAGAGTAAAATTCCAAGAAGGAAAGACATCCCTGATCAACATCAGCAAGAAACTACAATCCCACATAAAATCATCCAAGGCGAGCTTTGAAAGAAAAATTGCCAAGGACTCCAAAGATAACCACAAGGCATTCTTTAGCTATGTCAAGAATCTAAGTGGCAATGCTCAGATCTGCTCGGAGTTAGTGCAGAATGGCACAAAATACACTGAACTGACCGCTATTGTCAACATCCTGGCAGACAGGTTCAGCACAAACTTCACCCCCAGCCCCCTCTCACCCCCAAAAGGGCCCATAACCATACCAGAAGAATGTAGAGTCCCTGAAATCACAGACACTTGGGTTAAAACAGCCCTCTCCAAAGCCAAAAATATAGCATCAATGGGACCGAATGGTGTCCCAGGCTGCATCCTACACAAACTCAAAGATGAACTAACCCCTCACCTAAACACACTGTTCAGACTCAACTTCTCCACAGGCTATGTACCCATACAGTGGCGCACAGCAACAGTTGTTCCGCTCCACAAAGGTGGAGCCACAACAGACCCCAGGAACTATCGCCCTATAAGCCTGACTAGCTTGTTCTGTAAGGCTATGGAGTGCATCTTTATGGAACTCATTACCAAAGACATTGGGAACTTCCAAACACTGGACCCAACCCAGTTCGGCTTTGTTAAGGGCAGATCATGCCTTCTAAACCTGGTGAACTTCTTTGAGACAGTTACCATACAGTATAGACAAGGGAAAGGTGGTCCACACAGCCTACCCTGGACCTCGCAGAAAGGCCTTCGACACACCATTCCCCATTCTGGTATTATAGACAAGCTCACCAGCTTGGAACATAAACCCTATGTCCCACTTAGATGGGTTACAAACTGGCTCACTGGACAGAACCCACGTGGTAGAGAGTTATTGGAAGCTAGGTCCGACTCTCTAAACCAGTTACAAGGTAGAAGCGTTCCCTTTGAGGGCTCAGTACTAGAACCCTTCCTGTTAGGCATATACTTCTCAGAGGTAGCAGGCAAGCAAGGGAGGACTATGGCTGATAGTTCGCAGGCGACTGCAAACTAGGGACTATAATTGACTCTTCCTGCTGACACAGAACATCTTCAAAAGGGTCTCACTGAGACAGATACCAGGTGTCAAAATCATGGCCTCGGAAGCTAAATGCCAAAAAAGTGCATAGTCATCCCTTTGCTGGAAAACAGTACTCCACAAACTACCACATAGGTGGTAGTCCCCTAAATACAGAAGATGTAAATAGGGATCTGGGGACCCAAGTTAGATGAAGTAATCTCACCTCTGATAATCCACATTGCCAAAGTGGTTAGAAAATCCTTCTGGCTGAGCCCACCCTAATCACAAAGCTTTGGTTTGCATCCAGATCAAAAGAGGTCATTGTGCCCTCTACTCATCACTCATTAGACTCCATCATCAAAGTACAGCACTCCATTTGGGATGTACTCTTACAAGACACCTGCAACAGCTGGAAAGACCAGAAGTACCTCACCAAGAGGATCACTGGCCTCAAACAGATGCCCTATGCAGCTCGGACTGAAGAAACCATAGCAGCTGGGTTGCATAGCATAAGCCTACTCAGAGGTGATCTCTGCCTGACATACAAGTACAAGGCCAACCTTCATGGCAGAATTGATGGACATGCTCCCACCTAGTTAGAAAACCTTATCCCCTCGAGAGCAAACATACACACTCACCACAACAATAACAAATAGGACGCGTGTTGAGGGATATATATTCCTGTCCCAGAGACTTCCCATGCTTGATTTACAAGATCCCAATCTACATTAGGCAGAGCTCCTCACTAACACTCTCTTTGAGAAAGAAACCTTGACAAGTGGATGGGGAAACAGAAAGTTTACCTCGGGGATCACTTCAGTGGCAGCGGCTCTGCTGGACAGAGGCATAGGAACTAATCTAAGGGGTGGTGAAAAGCCAACACATTCTGGCTAGGCTTATAAATGCCTTCAGGCAGATAGCCTAAATGCCTATGAACTTATGAACCTATGGATAGCCATAGGATTCATATTATTTTCAAGGCAGTTTAGTATTTTGACAGCTAAAGCCTTCCCAATAACCACCCCCTTTCAGGTTGAACCCCATTTCTCAAAGGACAACAAAAGAGCAGTAAACCCTGGGGTAGGTTGGGGTTACCCATCCAGTCATAGAGTTTTGCTTAAGGATGATAATGTATCACACTACTTGTGTTTTGAGGCTAGGTGAGTTGCTACTTGATTAATTCTCTCTCTGTCTCTCTCTCTCTCTCTCTCTCTCTCTCTCTCTCTCTCTCTCTCTCTATCTATCTCTGTCTCCACTGCATACCGTTTTATCTGCTGGTGAGTTTTAGGTCCCCTGGTTTGAGTTTGCTAGCTAATAGATTAGTAGAGGTGCAGGCGATCCAAGTACAACAAAATCTCTAATGGCTACAGTAGGGGGTGAGACACAGATCACCCTCGAGAATCTATAGATACTGGGCAAAAGGATGATGGTTCTAGACTCTGTTGGTAGCTTGGGGCTTTTAAGCCTGGAAATGCTGTTCCATGCAGGGAGCTTCTGTTTTGTTTGATAGGTTGAGTGGTGTACATCAAAGGACATTGTACTCTAAAATTGCTCTAGTCATTGCTGAAATGGAATGATGGCCTCTTTATACCCGTAGCATATGCACTTGGCTATTAGTTGCTAAGCAAAGGACATGATTATTACAGTTGTCACATGATGAGAGGAGGCGGGAGGCTGTCAGCAGGTTCCCAGCTCTGACTGAGGCCCTTTGTGGGAGTTCTGCTGAGGGGCGGGGTTGTTTGTCAAGTAATTACTAGCTAACTAAATTACAGCAGTTTGGCAAAACTACTGGGCTCCTGAAAAATTGTAAATCTTTAGAAATGATTCAATGTGTGTGGCTGCCACTGGAAATGTAGATTAGGTCATTGATCAGTGACTGGAAAACAGAAAATGTTATTGTAACTAACAATTGCTTACAGAAGACTAGTAGAAGATAGAGCCTAGAGTTTATTAATGGAGCAGAACTGCAGCTAAGATTGGGGCAAAGGGAGACAACTTTGGAGTACAAAGTGTTCAGGGGCCTGCTCCATGTGTGGTAGGCATCATAAGCTATAACATCTGCTTAAGTTTTTTGTCCTCCAGCTGGGGTGCACCTGATCAGAGGGATGGCCTTAGGTGCCTGAATGGCCCAGCTCGTCTGCAACAGAATATCTGAGACATCAATAAAGGCAAATTTTCAGGGCTGTAACACTACATTGTACATAAAGGTCACCTAGTGAACATAATCCTTACTGCATTTTACTAATGCCAGCAGTTTGCTTTGTACCCTATTCCCCATAAAATTACATCTTGCACATTATAAAGAAGCCTCTTTCATTTTAGTTACAAGCACTGATTTCATTTCAGATTTTTTTTTTGTTTCTCACCCTTTTACATTTGTATGTCTTGAGATCATTAGAGACCACTTGTCCAGTAAGAAAACCAAAGCCAATGGACTACACAGCAGTTATGCTTTACTGTCCTGTATAGTGGGTTATTATACCTGTGTGCTTTGATGTAAAGCACATGCATCCTCAAAATTAAACAGCTTAATGACACAGCTGTAAATATGTAGATTTATCATATACAGACATTGGTCAGAATATGACTGTAGAAATATGTGAGGGAAAATATGGCCAAGTATTATGAGAAACCAGTTGTCTGAACCACAGAAACCAAAAGACTTACACGTTGTGAACCTGCTGTCCATATTTTGGAGATATAGATACTGTTCATTTGGTGGTTCTTTGAACAACACTCTCACATTCTGCAACTTCTACATGGGTAATAAAAGAAAGTGACACTAGCACAGTGATTAGTAGAAAGGCATCTGATCTCATTTCTTAGGGAAGCCATGAAGTTCCAATGCACAGTGTGTAATATCTAAGTACATTCTAACTTGATTAGTGAGTAATATGGTATTAAACTTACAGTGGGTGGGATTAAAACACTTCACCTCATTGTGATGGACAATTTTGCATGGGAAGTGCCTGTACAGGATATGTGTAATTCAAAGATACAATTACTTCTGGCAGAGAATGCGGCCCATATAATCAGATATTAATGAGCAACAATATTAAAGTAAATTGCCATGTACTCTAATGATGCAAATCTACATGGAGGTGACTCATAAATGTATAAATGCCATGACGCAGTGCTGCAACCTCCTGTTAATGGAACACAGCAAATCTCTATGTTCATGCAAAAATGACAAAAGTATGTTAGTGGCTGCCACCATTAGTTTAATGTGTATGTACAAAGAAACCTTATTTCTACTATGAGTCATGATAGTTGCATATCATAGCCATCAACAAGAGGAACCATGCTGCCCTAACCACATTTAGCATTTCCTGAACTCAACACCAAAATTGTGGACCAAGGTCCATGTGGATAGGACACCATGCAAGACACTGTGGGCATGTGCCAGACTTATCTTCAGTCCTGTGGGAGTTGTGGAGTACTTATCTCAATAGATACCAAGGTGTGTGCAAACTTACATTTAGTAGCTAGAGACCATTCAGCAACCTACTGGGGGTACAGTGGGGTATCCCATCCATTTGCCCTAAGGGAATAATGACTGGTTTCTTAATGTTATGGTTCAACAAGTGAGCATATGCAGTTCCACATATCACAGAAGGGTAGGGGGATGCCATTTGGGAATTCTGTGATGCAGCAATTTCCTCATGCTGGGGCCCATTGACTGCACCCATTAAAATAAAGGCCTCTCTGGTTATTTGAAGGAGGTATACGAGAACCCTAAAATTATATAATTCCATAAGTTGCCAGGTGGTCCTGTAATGCTGGGATGTCATCTGTGTGTCTGCAGGCCACCCAGGCAATTACCATGACTCTCATATATACAACATCGGTGACCCACGCAGTGATTTGCCAGGGGTGGCTTCCCTTAAGGGACATCTTATTTGGTGATACCAGATATAATACTCTGGAACTCTGGCTGATGATACCTATCATAGTTCCTAGATAGAAGGAGACCAGGGGTGCATCTATATGCTCAATAACAAACAAAAGGATTATTATTGAGAAGTATGTGTTTGGGCTGCTGAAGGCACATTTTACCAACATTGTCTGGATTCATCCAGTGGTGGCCTGCACCTGGCACACATGTGCAAAAATATTTTCAGGTGTACAGTGTTGAACAACACCACCATACTTAAGAGCAATAATGGGGCAGTTGCAGAGGGCAGTCCACAGAGACATTAGGCAGTGATAATTGAGGAGATAATCAAGGAATAACCAACAGGATGGATATGCTTGACGGAGCTTAAGGTACAATATGTTATAGCACTGACAAAGGAGGTAGGGCTTGCAAATGGCTTTTGGCCTATAGTAAAAACCAGATACACTACAATAAAAGTGGTGTGCCAAAACCAACACCAGGCTGTCTTACCATGCATAAGGCCAGCAACACTGTGCGTCAGACATAGGCAGCTCAAGAAACAACATACAAAGGACATGAGCACTGGCATCATCTTCTGTACAGATTAGTGGAAAACACAATATGGATGTCTTTCACAGAGAAATGTGTGAAAGCTGAAGTCAATTATAAACAAGACTGCACTTGCTTGTAGGGCCCTGTTGTGTATTATGGGATGAGAGCACATTAACATAAGCGCTTTGTGAAGAGCCAGGGTCACTGGATGTGTCTAGGTAATGCTGGGATGTACTGCAGGGTTTTATTAGTGTGAGCATGTGTATGTGGGACGCAGTCTCAGCATTAGTTGCAGCACTGCGCATCGATCTGCTGAACAGTTCCAAGGCATGCATGGTAGAGTACTGAGAATCCCATACATACACCCACCCATGACAACTGGCTCTAGAAGGATTAGCACCAATCATACCATGGCTCTGACCAGATGTTGGCATTCTGCTTGACCATGAATGGCATATGTTACCAGACATGTAACTGTCATAACTGTATGGCCCCAGGGAATCCCCTCCTGGCTCTAGAGCCGTCCACAAGAAATTTAGCAGTGGAATTGCTAACACTGAGTGACCATGATCCAAGCCATCCATGGTTATGGTGGTCACCATAGAAGGAGGTGCCAGTGGAATGGCTTCATGGACAATGCCTTGCACACAACATGTGAGCTTAGGAGAACATGACATATTCAAGTATGAGTTGTAGTCTGTAAAACTATGTCACATATTAGGCATGCAACCCCAAAAAGGTCATCTTGCACCCTCTGTATCCACACTGCAGCTCTGATATGACATGGTGTTTACTAGCCTGTGTGCCTCCATAATAACCCTCACACATTAAGTTGCAGCTTTGACCATTATTTTTAAGCAGTTTCACTGGGAGGGTGATAACCATGTCTCAATTGTGCACCAGTACCCAAACCCCCATGTGTGGGTACAGGGTGGTAACCATGTCTCCAGTGAGCACCAGTACCCACATGCCTGTGTGTGCACCACCACCCAGTGGGACTAGGGGTAACACAGTGATATGTGTTCAGTAGGAGGTATCACACTTTCCTAACTGCTAGTGTCACTAGTAATTTGTCCTTCTGTGTGGTGTGTGTCTTCTGGGTGTCCACAGGCACAAAGGCTGTGTCCATGGTCTGTGTAGGAGATGCAGTGGTCACATTTGTTATGTCCAATGCACACATTGCACTTCCTGACTGTGTCAGCTCATCCCAGTCATCATTAGAGGTTGCATATCATCCAATATCAGTTAGTCACAATTCAACAGTGGTGATGCTGCATAAAGAATCACCTGTGGTTACAACAATGCACAATACCCTACATAAGTATAACCCAACACCAGTAAAATACATCAAAGTCAGGTTTAGGAGTAATAGTAATTTGAAAAATAAACAGTTAAATAGTGTACTTTGTACAGATGGTTGTGCAGGTGGAATCCTTGATGATACAATGTAACCCAAATCAGGCACCTTAATAACTTTGCTAGTGAGTAATAGGCCAAGACGAGTTACATTTATTTTTACAGAAGGAGAGCTCAATGCACCTGTGGCATCTCCAGTAAATACTCTTGTTACACAATGAGTTGTATGCCAAAGTCCAGCCAATGCACTGTATGATCACATGGAGTTGTCACTTCCTCTGACAGAGGCCAGAAACTCCTCTGACTCCATGAGGGGTGGCTCACCACTTGTCATCCTACATTACTATGCCAAGTGGACAGATTTCTTTCTGCAGCACAAGTAATGTTGGAGACCCTGCAGTGGACAATGTCATAACTTTGGTACTGACCACTGACATCATTAATGTCTGTCACCAGATCTTTCCATGTACATTCCCTATCAGCTCATTCAGCAGTATCCTGCTCAATGATCTGTCAGCCATGGAGTAGCACCTCACTCACTGCCTCAGAGAACCATGTTTTATAGGTGACCTTTTCACCAGATACAGTAGTGTTTTTCTACTTAGTAACCTTCTTAAACATTGCTCTATCAGTATGCAAAACAGTAGTATTAGCATGGTGGTTGTCAGTTGCCCAGGAAACATCTTCTAACAAAGTTGTCCCCCATGCACATATACCATGATGCTGGCATGTGTGACAGTGATAGTGATATTTGTCTATCCAGTTTACCTGATGTCAGTCACATAACATTGTTGCGCAAATGTCCCCCACACTATCAAACTCTTGACATTCCCACTCCCCAAGATGGCATGACTGTTTCTTTTCAGTGTTAAAATGACTTTTGCACATGTGGTATATGTCTAATCACTAGAACAGGCAAATGATTTTAGACAAAGTGATAGTACAATTCAGGCCTGAATGTGTTTACTCATGCTCTGAGTGTTTGTTAATGGTTATCTTGCCCATTAGGCTTAACAATCCTTTAGCACAATTGCCTTACCATTGCAGCACTCCTCTGACTTCTCTTGTTCAATAACTGATAAAAGTAATGTCAAAGCTTGTTCATTATGAAGTTAAGTAATAGAGCAGCTAGCAATACCCATGGTTTAAATAGTCTAGCTGAAAAAGAACCAGTTTTAGAAGCTATTATCCAGTGTATCTAAGCAATTAATGCAAGATTATTTTGTTTGCAGGCTGAGACATTGCTGATCTATGAATTCCTCTGCTGCAATGTGAAGCTCTGTGCCTTCCCCATGTTTATACAATGCAGATTTAGGTATCTGAACATGGTGATTATGCAAGTGAGGGCTCAACTCATTAGTCTTTCTCAGTCTCTCAATTTCTGCATCACAATGACTGGCCAAACTCCAAGCTGCATTTTATATAAAGTCATGCACACATTTAGGCACCTGTGGGTAGCATTGTGCTTATGCAGTTCATCCCATGACTCTGGGGGATTATGTTTAAATTCCCATCTGAACTAATGGAAATGAAGTCACTGTAATGCATGCTTTTTTCATAACACATAAGCAGAGAGTGGACTGCCATGTTTCCCACCTTATAGTGCAATGCTCAAATATTGCAATACAGTACATATTATTTATTTATTTATTTATTTGACATTTGTTGACCGGGTTGAACCATCTGGGATGAGGCCCTTTTTCAGTGGAGACCCGGGGAGAAAAGCTCCACAGTTACAAAACATATACAAGTTGTTGTATCTTTCGGCTTTTCCCGGTTAGGGGTTGCCACAGCAGAACTCCAGTCCGCTAATGATTGGCAGTAGATTTTTACATGCCGAGTTGCCGGCCCTGACGCACAGCCTTCAATGAAGGTACGCCCATTCACACATGTCTCCACACAGAAGACACTCTAGCTGAGAATCTAACAGGACAATGTCTTACTGTGAGGCGACAACGCTACCGCAGCACTACCACCGCAGCTACATATACACAAGTAAAATGCATAACAATGTAAAGTGAGTTCACAATAATAAAACTGATTACAGATTACATACAATGTTGGCTAACTACATATATCGTAGTAGGTAACCAGGAAGAAAAGTCTTTACAGTAAAGAGAAAGCCAGTTAGTAAGGAAGTTTCTAGGTAGCAGTGAAGGAGAGATTAAAGTGCAGAAGTAGTTGTTGAACATTCTACTTGTGAGGAGGTTGCAACAGTATAAGGAAAGTTTAGGGGTAGAAAGTAAGGAAGGCTTTTGCAGAGAAGAAGGGAGAGTGAGTTAGGATGGAGGTAGGGTAGGTACTAGTAGGAGAAAAAGAAGTGACTGGTTGGTCTGGAGAGATGAGTTAGTCAGGGGGCTGATAACAGAGGCAAAGTTTATTTATGCTAAGATGATTTCTCACAGTTCTTTTGAATTGCATTTTGAATCTAGTGGTTTGGATGTCCAGTGGGAGTTTATTCCAGTGTTTGGCGGGGTAATAGCTATACAGGTTTTTTTCCTATGTTGAGTTTGGGTTTGATTATGGTCAGGAGGTGTTGGTCAGAGCTCTGGAGTGTTCTAGCTGCTGTAGGATGAGATGATGGGTAATATGGCAGAGCAAAAGGTGGGCTGGAATAGGATGGAATGGATTATTTGGAGTTGGGAGAGAATAAGGTTGTGAGGGAACTCTAACCATTTCAGTTTTTGTAGTGATAGACAGTAGTGAGAGGAGCATGGAGGTTCAGTGGCAAATTTTGCTACTTTGTTAAAGGTGGATTCAGGTTTGGATATAAGAGAGGTCTGCAGGTTGGTGAGAATCCGAGAGCCATAGAGAAGGGTTGGTAGAAGGTAGGCATGTGATAGAGCAACTTTTGCTTGAGTAGAGAAAAAAGTTTTTGTTTCTGTAAAGAAGACCTAGTTTTTGGTGGGTTTTCTTGATGTTGTTAAGTACATGTTGGTCAAATTTTAGCTGGTCGTCAATGATGACCCCAAGTAGTTTAGTGTGATTATCCACCATGCTAGGTGTGTTGTTGTGGAAGGTGATGGAGAAGCTTGGTTTCAGGTGGGTCATTGTTTTTGGTAGAAAGAGAAGGAGTTTGGTCTTTTTTGGATTTAGGATTTGATGGTTTTGGTTGAGCCAGGTCTCGATAGACAAGAAAGATTGCTGAGTTTTAGTATGGAGTTTGGGAAGTGTGTCTGCAATGGTGATGACTGTACAGTCATCAGCATATTGCATTAGAGATGAGTGTGGGGTGGAGCTAGATAACTGATTGGTAAAAATGTTGAAAAGCAGGGGTCCTAGGATTGATACTTGGGGAACCCCCATCAGCACTGGAAGTTCTGGGGAGAATCAGGAGATAGTGGCAGGGGTTAGGTTTAATTGAGAGAGTTTCTCTACGAGTAATGGATGGTGGACAGTATTAAATGCTTTTGATAGGTCAAGAAAGAGACAAGAGGCAAGTTTATTTTGCTCTCTAGCTTGAGCAATAGTGTTTATGAAGGAGATAAGAGCTGTAGAAGTGCTATGGCCAGGGCGGAAACTGTGTTAGATGGGAGTAATTAAGTTGTCTTCAGTGAGGTGCTGGAGAATTTGTGTACACATTTTTCCAAGATCTTGGATAGGGGAGATAGTATTGCGATGGGCCTATAGTTAGTTAGTTCAGTGGAGTTACCTCCCTTGTGGATAGGAATAGTGTAAAACGTCTTCCAGATTACTGGGACTGTAGTTTCAGTAATAGATCTGTTGATGAGGATAGAGATGGGTAAGGTTATGGAGTTAGCAGCTAGTTGGAGAAAGAGTGGAGGGAGACAGTCTACCAAGGGAGAGCAAGGTTTGAACTTAAGAAGCAGCAATTCTATGTAAGAGGTAGATACTGTTTGTAGGCTGAAAGTAGGAGAGGGGTTAGGGTGATTAGGGGGGAGGTGGGTGGAGTGGTGTTGGAGTTGGAGTGATTCATAAGTTTGTATATACTGGTCTGTCCTGCCACAGGTTATGCAAATTAACTGGCCCACATTGTATATCAGTTGGTACACCTGAGTATGGGTGGTGGCAAAAATATCTACCATATTTCACCACTATTTTTCAGTGATCAGTGATGTCAGCAGAGGGAGAAAGAATGACATGTATATTTTAGGGCACAGAGGTGGTGTGTGGAGGAGACCAAAATCTTCCTGTACTTCTTCCACAAAGACTACACCCACAGACTATAAGAAGAGGGCTAAGAAGGTTTGCAATACAAAAGTGAGTTCAGGAATGGTTTGTTACAGGCAATGACATGTACAGCTTGCATCCCATGCATAGTTGAGCAAAGTTGCCACCATTACAGAGACATGAGGCAATGGCATTCTGACCTCCATGGTCGTTGGGATGGTGAAGTTAAAGCTGCACCACCTCAAACATACTGTAAGTTACCCTTCTCATACCTTCACATAAAACCTGCCAGTTAGTGCCATCCACATATCTTACACACTCCTGTGTCTATTACAGAGAATAAAGAGTGGTGCAGGAAGAGGACAGAGATCTTTAGAGAGTGCCAGGATGAGTACACCTGTTTCATACAATACAGGTTTAAATGTTAGCAATCTTTTCAACTAGTATAACTGCAGTATGTGACATTATGGGCTTTCACCAGTACTAACCCTTCAGTGCTAAGATCCATAGTTCAAAGGTAGCAATATGACTGTTTGATGGTGTGCATGTGTGTGTGTGTGTGTGTGTGCGTGTGCGTGTGCGTGTGCGTGTGTGTGTGTGTGTGTGTGTGTGTGTGTGTGTGTGTGATTTTGTGAAACTGTCTGAGGAGCACAACATATTAAGTCTTCACTTTTCAGGGTGCATGTGCTGGTGGTTGTATGTTTAATTCCACCATTGGTTGTCTATTGTGCCATCACTGGTAATTTGGGGGTGGATTTTGTTATACTTTTGTGCAGAGTATCTACAGGATTATAAGGGGAAAATAAGTGCAAGCTGCATTTTTTCATTACATCTGTGAAGTTCTCTCACAAACACCCTTTCTCAATGTACTTGGTCTGATACCATTACTGTATGTTTGACTTAAGGTTTTAAACTGGATTATACAAGTTGCTCAATACATTAAAATTTTACCTTTCAGATCTGTCCTGTGGAATGTGTCCATATCTCTGTGGCACGTCTCATAACTGCTAGCTACTGAATAGTGTTTGTGCATACAGGTTGTAATGGACACCTACTTTAAACACACAGGTTTACAGCTATGTACTTTGTAACTGTCAGTCTCCCTGTTGTTGTCCTAAATCTTAGAAGGGGAGTCTGACTGCCTTGGAATGTGTAATCTCTGTGGCACGTCTCATAACTGCGTAGTACTGTAATAGTGATCTGCAGATAGGCAGGAGTTCTGATCCCACCACTGGCAACTGTGTGTGTGTGTTTGTGTGTGTGACAGCAAATGCCTGAGTGTGAGTGTCAGCAAATGGCTGAGTGTGTGTGTCAACAAATGCCTGAGTGTGTGTGTCAGCAAATGGCTGAATGTGGTTTTGTGTGTGTGTATTTGTGTCTGCATCCTGTCATGACAGCAGGTTTTTCTGCATTCCAAAGAGATACCTCCTTTTGCACTGGCCTTTATCCTTGTCAACTGCTAAACCTCTCTCTTCCCCCCTCCCCACTGCAAGTAATCGATCTTGTGATGTCACCCAGCTCAGAAGTGGAATCAGAGTAAGTGTAATTGTATGTGTTCTGTGGCACATACCCCAACTGCATACCACTGTACTAGTTGCCTTTACATAGGCAAGACGTGTATGCACAATACTGGCAAGTGTGTGCGTGTTTGTGTGTGTGACTACCCTGTAGCCAGGCTTACACATGTGTAATGTCTTTTAGCACACCATGGTGACCATCTGTGGTGACTGGTGTCTACGATGTATTACGTAGTTAGGAATGGTAAAGAATACACAGTCAAGCACAACTACAGTTGGGTATGTTATTGTCCTGTGCCACTGTCGAACAGTGACACAGAAGTGGTTGCTGGGGTGTAGGCCCATACCCATCATTCCCCCAGCCTATCTCCACAATACCCGGAGTAGATTACATTAGACATAATTCCCCACCCCAAACTCCACATACACAACAACCATCCCTTCTCTGGTGAACTGCTTAAGATTTAAATGTTATAACGCAAGAGATGCCTCTGTTTTGTGTACATGCCAGTTCCTTTGGAACCCTTCTGTAACACAAAGGGTGTTCAGACGTGTGTGTATATATATATATATATATATATATATATATATATGGCTATGGCTGTGTCTGTGTATATACATATATATTTGTGTGCACACATGCCGTAAGTGCATATATATATATATATATATATATATATATATATATATATATATATGTAGTTAAGACAGCTGTACAGATGTAGACTTGTCTTTGTTGTTTCACAGAGTATAGTGCATTCAAGGGTACTGCACATATGTACACAAAGTGACTGTCCCATTTGTTTTCAGTACTGTGGAATACCTGTAGTAAGATGTGCATTATAGACTCCATGCAACATGTATACAACCCAGATGGCTTATGGTACATCCAGTGAACTCAGTGTGCATGGTCCAGGGTTCATGACCTGCAAGCCTTGCTGATACTGTCAATTAGGACTGCATAAGACACTTTTAAGCAGTTGTAAGCAGGTGTAAATGTGTTTTTGTGACAGTAAGCAGCGGGTATACGCAGGTAACAGACATGTACAACTCACAGTACACTTGACATGTCCTTCTTTGGCAATCCTGCTGATGTCACCCACCTACAAATACACCTCTGGGAGTGCTGTAACCCAGTAATCTCCATGGCACATGCTGTAACCTCGTAATGGTGTAGTGTACTAAACTAGTTTGGTAAGTGTTCTAATCCCAGACAGGTCAACCGTGTGTGTGTGTGTGTGTGTGTGTGTCTGCCTGCCTGTGAAAGAAACAATGTTTTTAGAGTATGCACACTCTTTACAATTCACATACCCACCTTTGGCAATCCTGCTGATGTCACCCACCTAGAAATACACCTTTGGGACTGCTGTAACCCAGTATTCTCCATAGCGTGTGCTGTAACAGCGGATTGCTGTAGTGTGATAAACTAATTAGGTAGGGGTTCTATTCCAAAAGAGGCCAACTGTGTGTGTGTGTGTCTCTGTCTGCCTGAGAAAAGAACAATGTATTTTAGAGTATGCACACTTTTTACAATTCACATAACCACCTTTGGCAATCCTGCTGTTGTCACCCACCTAGTAATACACCTCTGGGAGTGCGGTAACCCAGTAATCTCCGTAGTGCATGCTGTAACTGCATAATGCTGTAGTGTGATACACTAGTTAGGTAGGGGTTCTATTCCAAAACATGGCAGGTGTGTGCATGTTTGACAGTCAGAGCCTGTGTGGAGGTGACTGTGAGTGTCTATCCACTGGACATGTTGGGGAGCGGATTTTGTGTCTGTATTATATGTCACAATGTCCACCTCCCGAGGAGTACAGATGTCAGTCAGCCAAGGGACTGTGTTGGCAAGCCATACCCCTACATCTGGCAAAAGGCCTGGTGAACAACGTATGCAACCCTACTATTACCCAGAATACGTTCTGAATCCATGTGTCATACGCAAACACACTTGCCTAGAATATCCTGCTATGTTGCAAGTAACCTGCACATTGATGAGAGACAGTAGGCATGGTGTGATTGCAGTGGGTTGCAGAGGGCATGACACCCTGTACATCAGTAAAACTGGCACATAATTGCGGACAATATGCCTTCACTATGTTCCCAAATGGATGCCTGCAACATATGTGGTGCCATCAATTGTGATCCACAGAGGCCATACAATGCCTTACACATGTGCTCTGTATGGACTGATGCCACTGACACCAGGGAATACCTGTATCATGCTATCAATGCAGGTGCAGGGTCAACCTGCTGTCTATAAGCAGGTCTTGTCACACCAGGCCAGTATTGGCATATCTGAGGATAACAGTCTGTGTAAACATGTGCTAGCCAAACTAGGTACACTTGTACATGTCACTGTACATTATTGTGGGATGTGCACATCCCAGGAAATGTCCATGTCAAGGACTGTCAAACACAGACATGGCATGCATTGCAAAGCTATGGCCATACACAATGGTAACCAGGATGTCAGGACAGTTCATACAATACCCATCTGTGTGGGGCATTGCAGATACTACACCCCTGTACCACACTGCACACCATTGTCGGGTGGCGTGATGCCAAGGATTACCCCTCACCCAGCCTTGTACAGCCATCTTGCACAGCCAATAACTACACACCCATGAAGCAATGCACACATGCATGTCAGTACTGGCACCTTGTGTCTGTGTGTGGGGTATGATGCTCCCAACCACAGTCATTCCCAGTATAACTCCCACTGGCATACCGACAGATGTCAAACACATTCACATGCCCTAGCCCATAGAACCTCCAGATATCCCCTGTGGTGCATGTAGTACCTGTGCATTATTGCAGTGTGACAAACTAAGTAGTTAGGAAGTGTATTTGTGGGCCTGGCAAAGTGTGTCAATGTGAGTCCATGGAGAGTGTGTTTGTGTTGACAATTACATCCGTTCATGTGGACAGCCATGTGTGCTACACCTAATGTATGTCTACTATATCTCTGTTGCAGATGTCGCTCACCAGCACACATATATGTTCTTACAGCATACCAACATGTCAGCTTTGTGGCACGTGGAGTAACTGCATGCACTTGTAATAGTAATGACTAGTCAGTCAGGGCTTTGAACCCCTGTACTGGTAGATATGTGACAAATGATGCTTAGGTTTTAGTCTCCAAGCCCTTCTCTGATGTACTTTGCTTCTGTCTGTCCTTCCCACAACTGTGGATTTGTACACCTGCTCAGCAGCAGCTTGTGTTTTGTAAGTGATGGTCATGATCAGGTGATGGCCTCTGCACCTATTGCAGTCCTCCTCTAACTGATTGCATGTGGAACAGCTGTGATGATGTTCCCATAGCCATTCGCATGGAAACACAGTACAATATCTAGGAACATCATGTTGGTGTTTGCCCATGACAGTTGCTGTGAGCAGTACCTGGGTCTGGTGTTTGGTAAACGGCATCACAGATGATATCTGGAAGTTCCTCAAACAACATACACAGTGGGAAATAGCCTAATGACAGGAGGGTGATGTGCCAGGCATGACTATAGCATGTAAGTGTAGCTATGCTTCATTGAGACTACTGCCTGTTTAACAAGCTGTGTGTGGTAATGGCTATTCTGCATGTTTTAAAACTGACAAGACAGTGGTCTGTTTGTGAAGGACCCCCAACTGTAGGGCCATCTGTGGACTGGTCAGTGTGTGGAACCATTTGTTTCCAGTGTTACCCACTGAACACACATCTGTGAACCACAGGAGCATAGTGTGAGGATTGCAGTGAGTACATGGTGATAGTGATGAGTTACTGCCATCGCATCCCTGATTGGACATATGTCACATGAATGCACACATGCATGTCAGTACTGGCACCTTGTGTCTGTGTGTGGGGTATGATGCTCCCAACCACAGTCATTCCCAGTATAACTCCCATTGGCATACCGACAGATGTCAAACACGTTCACATGCCCTAGCCCATAGAACCTCCAGATATCCCCTGTGGTGCATGTAGTACCTGTGCATTATAGCCATTGTGTATGACAGACACTGTCTGGGGTTCTCAGTGACATGCCAATAATGAGCCACTGTTCATAGCTGCAGTCACAAGTCTTCTACACTTTGTACAGATGTCATGCAGTATATGTGCATGTGTTGTGCTCCCTCTGCAAATGTATACCATCTGCTGTGTTGGGTTGATAGTCATATCTATGCCTGCTGTTATAAGTAATCCTGAATGCTGTTGACTATTACTAAGCCATATCTGTGTTTAAACTGCAATACCATAAGCTGTATGGGTTTGGAGGTCCTGGTAGAACCTCTTATCCCACTTCAGCTGGCCATGGCACCAGGCACAAGCACATCTGGGGCCCAGCCTTGGACCTCCACCTCTGTTGGCTCTGCACCACCTTCTGGTGGAACCGCCACTGAGGATGGCGCTTGGCCCCCCTGGGAGCAGGTCCAGACAGGAACATGTCTGCTGTCGTACAGTCCCAGACATGGTGTGTAGGGGGCTCAATAAGGGGTTTTGAGGCCAGATATGCCAGCTCAAGGGCAGAGTGTCATATTTACAGGGTGAGCCTGCCCCTCCTAAACAGCCCCCAGCACTGCCACCTTTGCAGCTGTTTTGGTGCAGTGGTGGCTGCCCATGGCTGGGGACCTCCATTCCACTGTTTCCATCTGAGGGCTCATGGGCTTGTGACTGCTGAACACCCCTCCCCATCCGAGGTGTATCCCCCCATATGTGTCATATACTGACCCTGTATGCTGTCTTGCCTGTCATCCTACCCAACCTATCCTCCACGAGCATGCCTACTCTCCTTCCCCCACATCCCACTCTCACCCTACAGAAATGAAAGGCCAGTCGGTTCCTAGAACAACATTTGCCCCATACATAGCTGTCCATTTTACACACACGTCCACTGGACACATGTAACCCTTTTAATATGCATCACAACATACTCCAGTTGTCCTCACCCCTGTCTCTCAGGCACACGATCCTGGTATGCACATGACTCCTAAAGGTTCCAGGTACACGTGATGCAGAAGACCCCATTGTACACACAACACTAACGGTCCCTCTATGGTTACCCCATTTACCTTTATCATGATGATGATGTCACACACAGCACCTTGCAAGAGTACTGTTCTCATATAATGATTGGACAGGAACTGTTGTGTTAATGTAAATAACATGCACAGAGTGATGTATATGGCCAATGTACAAATGTTTGCGTGTATGAGTGACACATGTCTGTCTGAGGGAGTCTTGATATTACATAGGACAACACCACTACATAATACAGGCATTGCTAGCGTTTCCCTTTTCATTCCTTCGTAATGCTTTATTGTCACCTGGGATGTTCCTGATATATCTATATATATGTATGTATCTGGACATAAACACTCACACATACATCTACATGATGGAATACATTTCCTATACTGTTGAATGACTGCACTGGATGATATGTTTGTGATAAGATCCGATGTCTGTATATCTGCCATGACTTAGTGGTAAATCACAATAGCTGTGTGTGCAGGGTCCTGGTTTCGAGCCTTGCAGAGGCCATTTATTTTGTTGCTGGGCAGAACAAGGCCATTGGATACAGAGTGATTAAGGCACATTAAAGCAGTTGTGAGCAGGTGTGCATGGTTTTGTGAGGAGCTAAGCAATGCTTACCTCCGGTTACAGTTTCTTACACTCAGTTAGCCTCTACATTGCTTTACCAGTGTAATACTCGCATACTGGTGGCCAAACAGGCTTACATCCGCTTGCTCCCACACTTGCAAATGCACTGCATTTGGTGTTTGCATCTGACTCTCACACCCCTGAGTGGGAGTGAGGACTATGATATTACCTTGTGATGCCTATTACATCAGATTACATGCCTACAGTATCCGGAATGGCTGCCCATTAGGCGAAAGCATGCCATTCGACTGTACGGAATCCACTGCCTGTCCAGAGTTTGATTCATATTATTGGTGTGTTCCTCTTACAATCTGCACCTGTCTGGCTAATACATGGGAACTGCCACTCTTCAATACAAACATGTAATTGGGTTTTGGAACCCACATACTTCAGCCGAGTCATGCTACTGCATACCTAATATTCTATCATCTTTCTAAGGTTGTCAGTGGAATATGTGCTTTCTGTCCCTATTAGACCTCTCATACGATTGGGGAAAAATACCAACTGAATCAGGGACATGTCATAACAACATAAGGGACACATTTAAATTATTGGTACTATTAACCTGACACCTTGACAGACTCAGAGCATATGAATTCATACACATTTTCTGAGGTAAATGATGTTTATAACTCTTAATTATCATTATTCATTACATGTAATTCACCACCTTCCCTCCAAAAGTCACTAGTTTTGGGAGGGATTAAGTGGGACAAAGTAAGAAATTGAGTCGAAATCAGGGAAGTCCCTGGAAATCGGGGACAGTTCAGAGGTATGGTCCCTATTTGTTCCCCCAATGGTTTATGTCCTGTCCAGTGGATTTGCTCTTAGGGGTTGAGATGTATGGGCATCAGCTATGCCCATTTCAGAATACTCAAAAAGAAAACTCCTTGAGGCACACCACGGCAAATAAAAACGAACCGTTTATTAAACTAAAACGCTAACATGAAGAAAAAAGTAAAAACAATCGGGTTTAACATGAAGAACAGTTAGTGCTCTCACATTTATCAAAATGCTTCCTCAGACTGTTAACTAAACATCAAAAATCTAGCATTTTAAACCTCAGCTCAATTACTCACTAGCCAATTACTGTGATAAAACAATTTATTTAAAGGGGTCAACCACAGAAAATTGGTTGCTTTGCTAATGAACGCCTGATTGAATTCATAGAGACAAATTTAGAATTATATTATTTAGCTCCATATGGACTAATAATGGGTTTTATAAAAGGGACCTCAAGAATAAGATCTATAAAGATATAGTTATACAAAAAAAAATTAAAAATATATTTACAAACACTTAAAAATGGTTAAAAAAAAAAATATATATATATATATATATATATATATATATATATATATATATATATATATAAGTTGACATATAGAACAATATATAGAAGTGTCACTAAAACACTTTTGATAAAGTGAGTTAATTTCAAAACCTGAAAGTCTAAGAACTTATCTGCCAACTCTATATAAAAGCAAATATATCAACACCATGATCTAAAACCTAATGCTCTCATCACTGTTTAGTGTTTATAATCTCTAACTGCCAAGAAGGGTTTCAGAGAGACTCGGTCATTTAAGCCAGATGACCTATCTGCCTGTAACTTCATCTGGCTTCTCTCTGTTCTGTGTAATTTGTATGATTTCCTAACCTATTGTTCTTACATACTATCTCTGCCACTGTGAATCTAAAACTATGTTTAGTGCCTAAAGTGATAACATGTTTTGCTAAAGCATTGCTCTCATCTTCTTTGCTAACTGCATATATGTGTTCCTGAACACGTTCATGTAGGGTCCTGTTGGTCTTACCAACATAGAAGCAACTGCATGCCATGCATATTGCTATATATACCACATCCCAGGTCTTACAATCAGCATATAGATCAAAATTATATCTCCATTCAGTATCAGGATGTGTGAAATGATCACAATTGGACATATAGCCACACTGGTTGCCTGATCTACATGTGAAAGTTCCTTTCCTATCAGAGATACTTGATGATGGTTTGGCATTCTCATAGCATAACAGTCTTTTTAGAATTTTTGTATTTCTATAGGTATACCCTTGGGTAGGTCCTACCACTTTCACGCCAGCCAAGAATGTAGATTGTACAGATTTTTTAATAGATCTTAAGATGTTTACAAGAAATGTTAATTTGAAATTGAGTTTTGGTGACATGCAGAGTCAAGGTGCCAATAATAATAATATTTTTTAGGAAACCTTCAACTTATGTGCCAATAATGAACCCTTTAGTTGAAACATTTGAGAAGGCATGTGAAAGGGACTTGCTAGCACTATATAGTGAAAACAGTAGCAAAACAAAAGGTGATTTTTATAACTTGAATAGTGATGAACAGAAAGTTCTTAAAGAATTGCAAGCAAATAACAACATAGTGATCAGGTCCGCCGATAAAGTCGGGGCCATTGTGATTTTGGATGCTAATATGTATGAACTAAAAATGCAAGAACTTTTAGAAGATAAGGGTACATATGCAGTAATCACCTTAATACAGTTAAACAAGGTCAGAAATGGAGTGCATGATGAGCTATATGATTTATTTTTGTGCAACGTTATAGATTTTGATTTGTACAAATATTTTCTCATTGAAAGACCCACAGTCCCTATGTTTAGAGGATTACCCAAAGTACACAAAGATATTAAAAATCCACCTATGAGACCAATAGTCTCCAGTAAAGGTTGGTTGACCGAGACAGTATATGTGTACTTAGAGAAACAACTTAGAAGTATAGTAGAACAAACACCTACTGTTGTTAGGGACACTCAGCACTTCATAGAAAATCTCAGTGATTATAAGCTCATAGAAATAAATGAGGAACTTGATTATATGGTGACACTTGATGTCACTTCCCTGTTTACGTCTATTCCCCAAAGACACAGGTATAGAATACATGAGATTATTCTTGATTGAAAAGGAGATACCTAGAGATTTGATAATAAGATGTGCCATGCTGATGGACGTAGCCCTGAAAAATAATGTGTTTGTTTATAATGATCAATATTTTATACAACAGAAGGGAGTGGCCATGGGTACTCCCTGTGCCAACTCCTATGCAAACATAGTGATGGCATATTGTGAACACACATACATCATTAGGAGTATGTACTTTGGCAGTAAAATTTGGTTTTATAGACGTTTTGTCAACAACATTTATTTGATTTGGAGGGGTAGTGTCGAAATACTCCAAGAATTTATTGGATACATTAATGGGACAACAGACTTTCTATCCTTCACTGGAAAATGGTCCACAGATAAGATAGAATTCCTGGATGTTTTGTTATTGAAAGAAGGGAGAAACATAGAGACTCAGTTATATAGGAAAGAATGTAGGAGAAATACTCTACTGCACCGCACCAGCATGCATCCTCCCCACATTTACAAGAATATTGTGAAGAGTCAGGTGTTAAGAGCCTCTAGACTCACCAGTGATGAAAATAAGTTCAAGAAGACCGTAGATATGTTGCAAAATGAATTTCATGAGAGAGGCTATAAACAAAATGAGATAGCGATGTTGCAACAGGAAGATAATGTGAATAGGAATACAACAGGGAGGCCATTCATACATAGGAGGAATGGTAGTGACGTTGTCCATACTAGACCAGACAATAAAGATATGTTCAATAAAATAGTCATACCTTATACTAATAATAATGTGAAAATTAGAGATATTTTCTCCAAGAACTGGAACATTCTCACAGTAGATACCAAAATTCAGCAAGTGGTAGGACCCACCCCAGGGTATACCTATAGAAATACAAAAACTCTGAAAAGACTGTTATGCTATGAGAATGCCAAACCATCATCAAGTATCTCTGATAGGAAAGGAACATTCGCATGTAGATCATGCAACCAGTGTGGCTATATGTCCAATTGTGATCATTTCACACATCCTGATACTGAATGGAGATATAATTTTGATCTATATGCTGATTGTAAGACCTGTGATGTGGTATATATAGCAATTTGCATGGCATGCAGTTGCTTCTATGTTGGTAAGACCAACAGGACCCTACATGAACGTGTTCAGGAACACATATATGCAGTTAGCAAAGAAGACAAGAGCAATGCTTTAGCAAAACATGTTATCACTTTAGGCACTAAACATAGTTTTAGATTCACAGTGCTGGAGATGGTATGTAAGAACAATAGGTTACGAAATTATAAAAATTACACAGAACAGAGAGAAGCCAGATGGATTGTGAAGTTACAGGCAGATAGGTCATCTGGCTTAAATGACCGAGTCTCTCTGAAACCCTTCATGGCAATTAGAGATTATAAACACTAAACAGTGATGAGAGCATTAGGTTTTAGATCATGGTGTTGATATATTTGCTTTTTTATATAGTTGGCAGATAAGTTCTTAGACTTTCACATTTTGAAATTAACTCACTTTATCAAAAGTATTTTAGTGACACTTTTATATATTGCTCTATATGTCACTATATATATATATATATATATATATATATATATATATATATATATATATTTTTTTTTTTTAAACATTTTTAAGTGTTTTAAATATATTTTAATTGTTTTTGTATAACTATATCTTTATAGATCTTATTCTTAGAGGTCCCTTTTATAAGTACCCTTATTAGTCCATATGGAGCTAAATAATATAATTCTTCAGTTGTCTCTAAGAATTCAATCAGGCGTTCATTAGCAAAGCAACCAATTTTCTGTGGTTGACCCCTTTAAATAAATTGTTTTATCACAGTGATTGTCTAGTGAGTAATTGACCTGAGGTTTAAAATGCTAGATTTTTTGATGTTTAGTTAACAGTCTGAGGAAGCATTTTGATAAATGTGAAAGCACTAACTGTTCTTCATGTTAAACCCGATTGTTTTTACTTTTTTTTTCACGTCAGTGTTTTAGTTTAATAAACGGTTCACATTTATTTGCCGTGGTGTGCCTCAAGGAGTTTTCTTTTTGGATTGACTGCTTTGTACTTTATTTGGAGCACTTCATCCCTGTGAGTGGTGTTTTCAACTTTTTCATTTTGGAATATTACTTACATCCCCGGGGCGGTCCTAATACGACTGCGCCAGCCAACACCTGCATGCCTAGGCCCATAATTGCATACCCATAGTTCTTCCACCTGCCACTCCTCTACAGCACTCATCCTTACTGTTGGTGCAGGTGGGGTATAAACACACCACTACACACTGCCCACTCTCCCAGTATCGGGACACATGTCGTACGATGTGTCAACCCATGGATTATCAGGCTTGCACAACCTACTGGCCCATATACATCTACAGCCTGGTTTGATGAATCATTACTGGGACTGCCTCCGATGATCATTAATTTTTGGTTTTCCCCAAGGGACATCGATGTCTATGTGTCAAGATTAGATCTGGCAGGTCTCTCCCACTGGTAGTATCCTGTGGGTGGTCTGGGAAGCAGTGGTGTGTTTACTTTTATTGTGTGTCTGTATGTCTCACCGGCCTAGCTGGGGAGGTGGGGGGGTTGATGCTACGTGTTACACATTTGTTTATTGGACCCTTCACCCCCATATGCACTGCCTGTGAACATACGTAACTGGTAACTGCTGCATCATATCCTATCTATATACATGTGTATATTTACAGTCACATATATATATATATATATATATATATATATATATATATATATATATATATATACATTACTATATACAGATATATCTCTGTATGTATGCATACATGTATATTTTTATATATTGCTGTCTATAAATATATATATATATATATATATATATATATATATATATATATATATATATATATATATATAATATATATATATATATATATATATATATATATATATATATATATATATATATATAAAAAACAACATATGGGTCTATGGGAGTTTGCATATGTATATATTTATATGTGGGTATGTATTTGTATTCTCTCTCTGTATGTATACATTTGTACTACGGAGAGGGAGAGGCTTATCTCTATGTCGCTGTGGGTAGATATGCACACACATACCTCTACATATATACATATACATCTGGTTATTCCATTCCTTGTCATATAGATTACACTTTGCTGCAGTGGGACTCATAGTGGGTGTGGCTGCTCATTGGGTGACGCCTCTGCCCAATGAACACATTCGCTTACATCCCAAGAGCTGTCCATATAGGCCCACCTCAGCCAACACCTGCACACCTAGACCCATAAGTAGCTACCTATAGTTCCTCCACCCGCACATCCTCTACAGCACCCATCCTTACTCTGGGTCCTGGTCAGTTCTGGACACACCACTACATGCTGCCCACTCTCCACTTCACGAGACCCATTTCATACAATTGTCTCGACCCATGAGTCATCAGACTTTCCCACCCTTGTATTCCGAGTATGTATACACCCCAGCCAAAATGTTCAGTCTATCACCTTCTTTTGGTCTTGCCAATTTTTGGGGCATCCTGCAAGGGACGCTCCTGTCTGTATTCCAAGATTAGAATTCACTGGTGCACTATGTATCTCCCCCGGTTGCATCCTGCCTGTGATCTGGGGAGCAGTGGACTCTTTACATTGTTTGTATATATATATATATATATATATATATATATATATATATATATATATATATGTGTGTGTGTGTGTGTGTGTGTGTGTGTGTGTGTGTGTGTGTCTGTAAAGCAATGCATACCTTGTGCAAATGCACTTACGTATGCTTACTGGTGTTTATATATGCTTAAACCTGCTTACTAGTGCCTTATTCATTATGACACTGACACTTCACTCCAGATAACTTTTAATTGTTATTTTGCGGGTTATACAGCGGACAGATGTAGCAATATGTTCATGTACAGATTACTGATGGTAAATGGTATGTGATGCAGTGGGATTTGGTACGGGAATGTCTGTTCGTTAGGGGGTTGCTCTAACCAATACACTATTGCTGTGCTGCTTCATTTGCATATGTTCCCATATACCCATGACTCCTGGTTCCCCAAACACACACCCCAACGCCTCCCTAACACTGCAGTCATCCATTCTCCAGTTGGATTTGCGTTGTATCCACATCACTACACACTGGCCACTCCCTACTCCTATAGACCCAGCCCATCTGTTGACTCACTTCACGTATCCTCAGAACTCCCAAACTTTTAGTCCACAAACATTGGTGACATGAGCGACCAAAAGAATACTACTCACAATTTCTGGGTTGTCCCACAAAGGACACGCATGTGTTTATGTCAAGATTAGACTCTATACTTCATTACATCCTTACTCCCGTTGACATGACACTACAATCAATTAATAAGTATGACTATGTGGTAACGCACATGTTACACATGAGAGTCTAATTATGTATGTGTTCGGTGTGTTTCTTTTACAAATAGACCAGTTTAGTAATTGGTGTTGCCATAGCAGGCAGATCACAGGAATGATTCCATGTGTGGGAAAGTCCTCACATTTGATTTTTTTCAGCACAGCACTGACTTCGGACATTGTACACACTTCTGCATTTTAGCAGTTTTGTCCCTTCCCTCTTATGCACAACCTATTATTCTATCTACTGTTGAGGTTTGTAAGGGCTCATTCATGTTATTTATGTCTGCAAATGGAATGAATGTGTTACAGAGAATGTACTTCTACATATTGATGCCTGCATGTGTGTATGCATATATACTTATAACGAACTCGCTGACCTTCACGGGGCGGTTCAATTAGAACCATCCCATCCAACCCTGGCATGCCTGGCTCCATAATTTCATACCCGTAGTTCCTCCACCCCACTCGTGTTCAACATACACGCATACTATCCATTGTCCACTTGTTATCGCAGCCATGACACACCTCCACACATTGCCCTTTCCCAAGTGTTAGGGGCCCTACATGTATGTTGTCCCAACCCATGTATTCTCAGGCTCTCCCACCATTTAGTCCTTGAACATACCTGCCCTTGCTTGTGTAATGGTCGCATGGCCAAATAGCCTATCAATTTTTGGGTAGTCCCACCAGGGACTACCCTCTGTGTGTAAAGTAGACTTAGCAGATCAACAATGTTACTCCTACTGGTAATATCCTGCCTGTGGTGTGAGTAGCAGCGCTTTGCTCACTCCTGCCCAGCTTGATATGACATACTCTGACAGCGCTATATAATACTGGGTTTGCTGTTGATTCCCTTCTCATTCCTTTTGTATGCTTTATTGTTACGTTGTTCTTTCTTCATAGATAGATAAATATATATGTATATGTGTATGTATATATATATATATATATATATATATATATATATATATATATATATATATATAGATCCCTATCACAACACCGACACGCCACAAAGCTGACACCCAAAACACTGACACCAAAAGACCGAAAACGCACAAAACCGACAACTCACAAAACCGAACACCATAACCGACACCCAAAACACCGACACACAGCGTAAACTACACATTACACACAACTATACATGCACTAACCATAACCCAAACCCTAACCCTAAGGTCCAACACTACCGCACACTTACCCTACCCGCACCCAAACCCTAACTCACTTAACCCGCCACTAAACCTAAAGTCCGTCACTATCGCACACTTACCCTACCGCACCCTAACCCCAACCCCCTTAACCCGCCCTTAAACATAAACTCCGTCACTATCGCACACTTACCTTACCTGCACCCTAAGTCTGACACTACCACACACTCACCTTTCCTGCACCCTAACCCTAAATCCCTCACTATCTCACACTTACCTGTCCGCTCCCTAACGCTAAATCCTTCACTATCGCACACTTACCGAGTTGCGCTCACACATTGCCCATGTTGGTGTTTCGGCTGTCGACATTTGACCTTGTCGATCATCTGTCTCGTTGGTCTTCTGGAGTCGGTCTTCTGAGCATCGGTGTTTTGGCGTGTCGATCAAGTCAAGGGGAGCCATATATATATATATATATATATATATATATATATATATATATATATATATGTATATATTATATATCTTTACATACTTATATACATTTCCTATTCTGGGCACTGCTTAGACCCGTGCAAGCGCACTCAGACTTGCTTACAGTACTTATATGTGTTTACTGCTGCTTATTTGTGCTTACACCTGCTTACTAATGCCTTATTCATTATGACAGTGCCACTTTGCTTGAATGATATTTAAGTTAAATAAATAATGTGATACTCTTATGTTGGCTTTACAGCAAAATGACATTCATTCCACATGGAAAATGATATGTGCTTTTGTTGGGCTTGAACCGTGAATGCCTGTTCATTAGGTGGATGCTCTAGACACTACACTATTGACATTTACATTGATTCTGCATGTTTTTCTCTATTTGACTGAATTTGATGTGTAAGATACGCTTGGCAGAGGGCAGTGACACTCAAACACGCTGCGCTTTGCTTGCACCTTTGATATTGCAGCAATTCAAATGTATAATAGGGATACGGGGAATCTAATTGTGAAAGTTCTAGGAACAGGGCTCAACATTCCACTACGTGCTTGTGTGTTTACCACTTCGATTTAATTTCACTGTTCGTGGACACTCTTGTATGCTTAGCATACATTTCGGTATCCACGGACACTGAATTACTGACTTACTATTAGAGGCGGGCTCTACTAGTAGGCATAGTAGGTTTTGCAACTGCAGTATATTCTATGACTGGTCTGATGAGGGAAGAATATTGGAGGATTATGACATCCTTAATCCTGGAGGATATACCCTTGGCAATTAATTGTGCAAAGCTGAAGAATTTCTAAACTAAAACTGAAACAGTATGTTCCAAGGATAGTTTACTGTCAGCCAAGGTATCTAGACTTCCAAAAACAATAACAGTCTTAAGCAAGGTATCACTGATGTGGTAATTTGTGGGTTAGTCTTGTTTTCCAAAGGCAAATATACCGCATTTTTGTTGGCATTACACTTAAAGTCATGCTTGGTACACCAATTGCTGGTTCTGACAAGCCCGTCTTGGAAGATATGACTGTCCAGGGAAAAGTTGATAATAACTCTTAGTTTATAGGCAGTGCTCCTTGGCTGCACTTGACAAAAAGACATCTGTGCATAGAGGGTTTACCAGACTAAGTAAGAAAGAAAGAAAATGACAAAATTATGTTTCTTTGTCATCCATACAACACAAAGCCCAGACTGCAGTAGCTCTAATGAATTACTTACCCTTTAGTGAATATGAATACAGCTATTCAGTCTGGTAATTGGTGCCAGGCTTGCAATGTGTCAGAGAAGAAACAGTGACACACAGATCTCCAAGAATACTAAGGACTTAGTAATTTAATCCATAATAAAGAAGAGGAGCTAACTTACATCAGAAACTAGAAGGCTGTTCCTTTCTTACTTTTTTTTTACAACTAAGAAACCAGTATCATAACAAGAAGAAAATATAACAAAAGATGGCTCATTACTGAAGAAATTTATGAAAATATTTGGTATGGAAGACGTGAATTCAGTAGTAGGAACTAGAGAGAATTTACATATTATTCCCCAAGGTAAATAACTAGGCTAGAGTATACAGAAATTATATTTCACAGGAACATGTGCATTTAATTGAAGGAAACCGGTATCATAATGATAAGAAAATTAAAGGGGCATAGTTTTTCATAGCCAGTACAACAGCTTCAAATAATAATATTTAAAATGGCATAATGTAATAGGGATCAAATCAGAATGTCAGGTGTGTTCTTCATTTTTGTGAGAGCTTTGTGAAGCTAATGCTATTGTGAAGCTAATGCTATGTGAAGATTAATTTTATGCTCAATGCCTGAGAGACTTGCTTGGCTACAAACATCTGCATTAAAAGCTGAAGCTAAGTGAAACTTGCAGTAGTGCATTTTAGTATTCTGTTAAGTACAAACTTGCAGTTTTAAAAGTACTGTATTTTCATTTTTTTCTGTTTCCTAATTGTGTGTTTCTAAACAGTATGCTGTGTGTCCCTCTGCAGTTAGTAACATCTGCATTAGAAGCTGAAGCTAAGTGAAACTTGCAGTAGTGTATTTTAGTATTCTGTTAAGTACAAACTTGCAGTTTTAAAAGTACTGTATTTTCATTTTTTCTGTTTCCTAATTGTGCGTTTCTGAACAGCGTGCTGTGTGTCTGTTTGCTATACGAGGGGTGGTGTTATCACTTCTTTGTTATCTGATATTTAATAGCCTAGACGGATTCCTCTGTACTTTAAGTGCTAGCCACAAAGTTTGAAAAATCATTTTATGCTCAACTCCTGAGAGACTTGCTTGGCTACAAACATCTGCATTAGAAGCTGAAGCTAAGTGAAACTTGCAGTAGGGTATTTTAGTATTCTATTAAGTACAAACTTGCAGTTTTAAAAGTACTGTATTTTCATTTTTTTCTATTTCCTAATTGTGTGTTTCTAAACAGTGTGCTATGTGTCTGTTTGCTATACAAGGGGGTGGTGTTATCACTTCTTTGTTATCTGATATTTAATAGCCTAGAGGGATTCCTCTGTACTTTAACTGCTAGCCACAAAGTTTGAGAAATCATTTTATGCTCAACTCCTGAGAGACTTGCTTGGCTACAAACATCTGCATTAGAAGCTGAAGCTAAGTGAAACTTGTAGTAGTGTATTTTAGTGTTCTGTTAAGTACAAACTTGCAGTTTTAAAAGTACTGTATTTTCATTTTTTCTGTTTCCTAATTGCGTGTTTCTGAACAGTGTGCTGTGTGTCTCACTACAGTTAGTTTCCCACTCTCCCTCCCTGTTCCTGTGTTGATGGCTCTGGAGTTACCCGCCCCTCCTGTAAGTCTGTATTAGAACACTCCTCCTGGGTCTATCTCATTTGCTCAATTAGCCAAGTACAGTGAGATCATATTCTGAGTCTAGTGTTCACTCTACCTAATACAGAGAGAAGATTTGAGAAGGCCAGCCCACTTAGGTTCTTCCTTCCTTTCTCCTTACACTTAAAAAAATGCACTTTATTAATTTGCTTTTACTGTATTTGTCTTTCCTCCTACTTTATTTTGCTTTTCTTAAAAGTACTCAATTTTATTTATTCTGCTGCATTTATTACTGCTTGGTAGTAGCCTGATTAAATTGTAACTGTTATTCTAAGTCTTTTGTTTTAAGCACTTGGGCTTCATACAGGCTGTTTTACATTAAGAAGGTTTGTGGTCTGCACTGTTGTGGCAGGACAGGTAGCTTACATCATTCTAAGCTGGGAATTGCTGATTGAAGGCCTAGTGCCTGCTATTCTAAAAGTGTATTAGTTCTGGCTTAAGCACTTAGGCTTCAGGCCAGTTATTCTACATTAAGAAGGTTTGTGATCTGCACTTTTGTGGGAGGAGAGGCTGGATTCTGCCTTTCTGAGCTGGGAATTTCTGGTCACAGGATTATTGTGCCTGCTTATTTGAACTGTTTCTTTCTGAAATTGGTGCAGTTTGTTGCTGTAGCATAGACCAGATTCAGGCCTGCTGAATCTAGCTTTGTTTGTATAACATGAGCACTGATCCAGGACATCTTTTTTGGAGACTGTTCCCCTGCACTCTAGTAAGCAGAGGGTGTGCAGTTAGAACTTGTCTGATTGAAGACTGCTGGAACAGGGCTCAGTTTTGAGCTTTTTTCTGGTTAATTGGGTAACTTGTTTAAATCAGTTTGTTCATTTTCTATTGTTTTTACTGTATTTGGGTTTCTTCCTACTTTATTACTAGGGGCATTGACTACAACTCTGATCTGCGCTATATAACAATAAGTATCCTTTTCTGTGCATTTAAAGTGTTTTTTGAGTGTATCTGCTTTATTTTCTAAAAAAACAAAAAAATATATATGTATATACTTGTTTTCTGCCTTTCTAAGCTGGTATCGTCCAGTTTTCAGGTTAGTGCTGAATTCAGGGCTGTGTTACAAATCTCTGTGTTTGCCCATACCTTACTTGGATAGAAGGAAGTTCTCTGTTCACCTGTGAGAGAGGAGAGCTTTGAGCAGCCTATCTGTCCCTGGAGGAGTGGTTTTAGCCCAGAAATTAGTAGTTTATTCGCCATTTTGGGCTAATTTCTATCTCTTTCATTTCCCTGCTATAAATACTGTATTTGCTCGGTTTTGCATGCCGGGCAGCGCCGGATAGCTAGGGTAAAACTATTCCCGGCTCCACAAAGACTCCTCTTCAATTTTTCCCTTGGAACTAGACAAACTTTCAACTTAAGCACTAAAGCCATTCATTTCTCAGCCCGACACTTGCTCAAATCCTATAGCAAGCACTTATAAACCCTAGCACTAGACACTCCTGTACTGTACAGAAGGACAAGGCTCTCTATTCGACCTTACCAGCCATCCAGTAAAACAGTTCACTGTACCTATCCAGGCATGTCCAAAGGGCAGTTTCAGGTGTACTCTCCAGTCCAACTGGTGAATCTGGGCATTTTGAGAAAATGTTACAACTGCCTCATGTACACAGACAATCCCCTCCTCCTACCACCAAACACTAATACATGCAAGAGATGCAATTATACAGCCAAACTGGAAGCTAAGCTCTCTCAACCCAAGACTGGATCAGACAGTCAAGAGGAGAAGGGAAATACTTGCATCACATCACCAGTCTCACATAGACCCATTAAAGCAGCACCGGCAAAAACACACATAAATACATGAAAACATACTCGGAGGCTCTAAATAAAAATCTGCAAAACCAACTGAGACCTCCAAAGCAAACATCCAAGCATCCTCCACCCCCCAACACAAACCATGAACACACATACTTCACAAAACCAGTGTGCCAAGCAATCACAGCCCTTAAGGCAAAATAACATACCCAACATACTAGTAATAGGTGACTCTATAGTCAGGCACACTAATTTCCCACTCAGTAGGCTGAATAAGAAGAAGGTTATTGTTAGCGCTCTGTCGGGTGCCAGGATCCGCCACATAACACAAGCACTCAGGTTACTCCAGAACAAGTACAAATATGACTCTGTCAATATCCATGTTGGTGTGAATGCCCTGAGCCATACCTCCCTGGACTACATGAAAAGAGACATGGAAGAACTCTCTGATCATGTAGCCCAGGCCGGTATGACCCTGACCCTGAGTAGCATCCTGCCCTCACCAAGAATGATACCAAGGTATAAAGAAAAAATTCACGATTTCAACAATTAGCTAAGTTTCTGGTGTCATTCAAAGGGGATCCAGTTTCTGTCTGCCTGGGATGACATGCTCGACAAGCCACACTGCTTCACTAGAGATGGCTTGCACCTGTCACCCTTAGGCTTTCAAATACTGGCCAAGGCTCTTGCCACCCCATAGTGCCTTTTTAGGCAAGGCTCAAAAGACAAACCCACCACTGTAAATAGCATGAGTAACAAAAAAAAACTGAGGGTAATGCTGCTCAATGCCAGAAGTCTAAACCTCAAAATGCACGCACTCGATGCACTCCTCACTATGGCGAAAATCGATATATGTGCAGTAACAGAAACCTGGTTTAAGGCTCCAGAGAGTACCTCAGTACTACCAGACTACAACTCATACCATACATTTCAGCCACAGAACCCAAACTGAAATGCAAAAGGCGGGGGCGTATCCATATTCATCAAGGATATCCACATCTCCAGGTTAGTGCCACAGCATGATGCTTCAGAGATCATCCACATGCAACTAACAACAGGCAAAACTGCAATTCAAATTGTAGCTTGCTACAGATCACCCACCATGTCCCAGGACCTGCATTCCACATTTCTAGAAACACTGGGAAACATAAAGGTCCTACCAAACCCCCTAATATTCGGTGATTTCAATTACCCAAACATTAACTGGGAGAACTATTCAAGTACTAACTCCCTTGCCCAACATTTCCTAGAATTTATAAACTCAAATGCCCTGGTTCAACTGGTCAACACTCCCACCAGAGGTAACAACGTATTGGACCTGGTCATCACCAACATGGGCGACCGGTGTTCCACACCGGAGGTCAAATCCTCTCTGGTTAGATCTGACCATAAACAAATCACTTTGGATATCCACATTCCGCCCCCACCTCCGGACAAGAAAACCACCATGAAAAACTTTTCAAAAGCAAACTTCACATTACTTAAGACTGAGGTGGAAAGTTTCAAAGCCCCCATGCTGAAGGATAATGCTGTCCAAGCTGCAAAATCCTTTACTAATGCATTCTACAGGCACCTACAAGAATGCATGGATCATGCTATCTCAAGCAAAACCAAGACTCACTCCTCCAAGAAAAGGAAACCAGTTTGGTGGACTCCTGCGATAAATAAGCTATACAATAGCAGGAGGAAACTAGTACAGAAATGAGTAAAATCCCAAGAAGGAAAGACATCCCTGATCAGTATCAGCAAGAAACTACAATCCCACATAAAATCATCCAAGGCAAGCTTTGAAAGAAAAACTGCCAAGGACTCCAAAGATAACCACAAGGCATTCTTTAGCTATGTCAAGAATCTAAGTGGCAATGCTCAGATCTGCTTGGAGTTAGTGCAGAATGGCACAAAATACATTGAACTGACCGATATTGTCAACATCCTGGCAGACAGGTTCAGCACAAACTTCACCTCCAGCCCCCTCTCACTCCCAAAAGGGCCCATAACCATACCAGAAGAATGTAGAGTCCCTGAAATCACAGACATTCAGGTTAAAAGAGCCCTCTCCAGAGCCAAAAATATAGCATCAATGGGACCGGATGGTGTCCTAGGCTGCATCCTACACAAACTCAAAGACGAACTAACCCCTCACCTAAACACACTGTTCAAACTCAACTTCTCCACAGGCTATGTGCCCATACAGTGGCACACAGCAACAGTTGTTCCGCTCCACAAAGGTGGAGCCACAACAGACCCCAGGAACTATCGCCCTATAAGCCTGACTAGCTTGTTCTGTAAGGCTATGGAGTGCATCACCATGGAACTCATTAACAAAGACATTGGGAATTTCCAAACACTGGACCCTACCCAGTTCGGCTTAGTTAAGGGCATATCATGCCTTCTAAACCTGGTGGACTTCTTTGAGACAGTTACCAAGGCTATAGACGAGGGAAAGGTGGTACACACAGCCTACCTAGACCTTGCAAAGGCCTTCGACACCATTCCCCATTCTGGTATTATAGACAAGTTCACCAGCCTGAACATAAACCCCTATGTCACAAGATGGGTTGCCAACTGGCTCACAGACAGAACCCACATGGTGAGAGTTGCAGGAGCTAGGTCCGACTCTAAATCAGTTACAAGTGGCATTCCCCAGGGCTCAGTCCTAGGACCCTTCCTGTTCGGCATATACTTCTCAGAGGTATAGGCATGCAAAGGAGGACTATGGCTGACGAAGTTCGCAGACGACTGCAAACTAGGGACTATAGTTGACTCTTCTGCTGACACAGACATCCTCCAAAAGGGTCTCACTGAGACAGATACCTGGTGTCAAAATCATGGCCTCAAGCTAAATGCCAAAAAGTGCATAGTCATCCCCTTTGGAAAAAACAAAGTACCCACAAACTACCAGATAGGTGGTAGTCCCCTAAATACAGAAGACATAATAAGGGATCTGGGGACCCAAGTAGATAGTAATCTCACCTCTGATAATCACATTGCCAAAGTGGTTAGAAAATCCTTCTACATAGCCCACCTAATCACAAAAGGGTTTGCATCCAGATCAAAAGAGGTCATTGTGCCCCTCTACTCATCACTCATCAGACCCATCATAGAGTACAACGCCCAATTTGGGATGTACCTTACAAGACACCTGCAACAGCTGGAAAGACCACAGAAGTACCTCACCAAGAGGATCACTGGCCTCAAACAGATGCCCTATGCAGCTCGACTGAAGAAACTACAGCTGTACTCGGTTGCATACCGCCTACTCAGAGGTGATCTCTGCCTGACATACAAGGCCACGTCCAACCCAGAATTGATGGACATGCTCCACCTAAAGAAAACCTTATCCCCTCGAGAAACACACTAACCACAACAATAAATAGGATGTGCTGGAGGGATATATTCCTGTCCCAGAGACTTCCCATGCTTTGGAACAAGATCCCAATCTACATTAGGCAGAGCTCCTCACTAACACTCTTCAAAAGAAACCTTGACAAGTGGATGGGAAACAGAAAGTTTACCTCGGGGATCACTTCAGTGGATCTGCTGGACAGAGGCACAGGGAACTAATCTAAGGGGGTGGTGAAAGCCAACACATTCTGGCTAGGCTTATAAATGCCTTCAGGCAGATAGCCTAGTACCTACCTATGAACTTATGAACCTATGGATAACCATAGGATTCATATTATTTTCAAGGCAGTTTAGCATTTTGACCATCAAAGCCTTCCCAATAACCACCTTCAGGTTGAACCCCATTTCTCAAGGACAACAAGAGCAGTAAACCCTGGGGTAAATTTGGGGTTACCCATCCAGTCATAGAGGTTTTGCTTAAAGGATGATAATGTATCACACTACTTATTATTTTAGAGACTGGTGAGTTGCTACTTGATTAATTCTCTCTCTCTCTCTCTCTCTCTCTCTCTCTCTCTCTCTCTCTCTATCTATCTCTGTCTCCACTGCATATCGTTTATCTGCTGGTGAAATTTTAGGTCCCTGGTTTTGGAGTTTGCTAAGCTATTAGATTAGTAGAGGTACAGGTGATCAAGTACAACAAAATCTCTAATGACACAGTAGGTGAGACACAGATCACCCTTCGAGAATCTATAAGATACTGAGCAAAAGGATAGTGGTTCTAGACTCTGTTGGTAGCTTAGGGTTTTAAGCCTGAAATCTTTGTTAAATACACCTGGGGCTTCTGTTTTTGTTTGATAGGTTGAGTGGTGTACATCCGAAAAGGACATTGTACTCTAAAATTGCTCTAGTCATTGCTGAAAATAATGGAATGATGGCCTCTTTATACCCGTAGCATATGCACTTGGCTATTAGTTGTACTAAGCAAAAGGACATGATTATTACAGTTGTCACATGATGATTGAAGGAGCGGGAGCTGTCAACCCAGGTTCCCAGCTCCCTGACTAAATTTTCCTTTAGTAGTAGAGTTCTGCTGAGGGCAGGGGTTGTTTGTCAAACAATTACTAGCTAACTAGAAGTACAACTTGATTTGGCTGAAACTACTGAGCTCCTGAAAAGGTGTAAATCTTTGAAATGATTCAATATGCAATGTGGCTTTGCCACTGAAATGTAGATTAGGTACATTGATCAGTGACTGGAAAACAGAAAATGTTATTATGTACTTACAATTGTTTACAGAAAGACTAGTAGAAGATAGAGCCACAAGTTTGACCAATAGAGCAGAACTGCAGCTAAGGTGGGGCAAAGGAGACAACTGCCCCAGGTACAAAGTGTTTCAGGGGCCTGCTCCATGTGTGGTAGGCATCATAAACTATAACATCTGCTTAAGTTTTTTTTTTTTGTCCTCAGCTGGGGTACCTGATCAGAGGATGGCCTTAGGTGCCTGAATAGCTAGCTAAGTCTCTACAACAAAATATCTGAGACATCAATAAAGGCAAATTTTCAGGGCTGTAACACTACATTGTACATAAAAGTCACCTAGTGAACATAATCCTTACTGCATTTACTAATACTTAGCAGTTTGCTTTGTACCCTATTCCCCATAAAATTACACATCTTGCACATTATAAAGCCTCTTTCATTTTAGTTACAAGCACTGATTTTCATTCCAGATTTTTTTTTGTTTTACTCACTTGCACACATTTGCATGTGCGAGATCATTAAGGACCACTTGTCCAGTAAGAAAACCAAAGCCAATGGACTACACAGCAGTTATGCTTTACTGTCCTGTATAGTGGGTTATTATACCTGTGCTGATGTAAAGCACATGCATCCTCAAAATTAAACAGCTTAATGACACAACTGTAAATATGTAGATTTGTATCACTACCTTATACAGACATTGGATAGAATATGGCTATCCAGAAATATGTGAGAGAAAAATTTATGAGAAACCAGTTGTCTGAACCACAGAAACCAAAGACTTACAGGTTGTGAACCTGCTGTCCATATTTTGGAGATATGAATGCACAGTCATTGATTGATTCTTTAGGAACAAACTTACTTTCTCACATTCTGCAACTTCTACATGGGTAATAAAAAGAAAGTGACACTAGCACAGTGATTAGTAAAGAAAGGCATCTGATCTCATTTCTTAGGAAGCCGTGAATTTCCAATGCACAGTGTGTAATATCTAAGTACATTCTAACTTGATTAGTGGGTAATATGGTATTAAACACAGTGGGTGGGATTTAAAACACTTCACCTCATTGTGATGGACAATTTTGCATGGGAAGTGCCTATGTACAGGATATGTGCAATTCAAAGATACAATTACTTCTAGCAGAGAATACTAATGGCCATATAATCAGATATTAATGAGCAACAATATTAAAGTAAGCAATGCCATGTACTCTAATGATGCAAATCTAGATGGAGGAGTGACTCATAAATGTATAAATGCCATGATGCAGTGCTGCAACACTCCTGTTAATGAACACAGCCAAATCTCTATGTTCATGCAAAAAAATGACAAAAAGTATGTTAGTGGCTGCCACTGCATTAGTTAATGTGTATGTAGAAGAAACACTTATTTCTACTATGAGTCATGATGGTGCATATCATAACCATCAGAGGAACCATGCTGCCTAACCACATTTGGCATTTCCTGAACTCAACACCAAAATTGTGGACCAGGTCCATGTGGATAAGGACACCATGCAAGACACTGTGGGCATGTGCCAGACTTATCTTCAGTCCTGTGGGAGTTGTGGAGTACTTATCTCAATAGATACCAAGGATATGTGCAGCTTTACATTTAGTAGCTATACAGACCATTCAGCAACCTACTGGGGGTACAGTGGGGTATCCCATCCATTTGCCCTGAGAATAATACATTAGTTTCTTAATGTTATGGTTCAACAAGTAGGAGAGCATATGCAGTTCCCACATATCACAGAAGAGGTAGGGGATGCCATTTGGGAATTCTGTGATACGGCAATTTTCCTCATGTACTGGGGCCCATTGACTGCACCCACATTAAAATAAAGGCCTCTCCTGGTTATTTGGAAAGGAGGTATGAGAACCACAAATTATATAATTCCATAAGTTGCCAGGTGGTCTGTAATGCACAGGATATCATCTACAATGTGTCTGCAGGCCACCCAGGCAATTACCATGACTCTCATATATGGCACATCGGTGACCTGTACCAGTGATTTGCCAGGGTGGCTTCCCCTCAGGGACATCTTATTGGTGATACCAGATATAATACTCTGGAACTCTGGCTGATGATACCTATCATAGTTCCACAGAATGAAGGAGACCAGGGGTGTATCTATGCTCAATAACAAACAAGGATTATTGTGAAGTATGTGTTTGGGCTGCTGAAGGCACATTTTCATTGTCTGGATTCATCCAGTGGTGGCCTGCACCTGGCACATGTGCAAAAATATTTTCAGAGTGTACAGTATTAGACAACACCATACTTAAGAAGCAATAATAGGGCAGTTGCAAGTCCCCAGAACATTAGGCAGTGATAATTGAGGAGATAATCAAGGAGCCAACAGGAGGGGATGGATATGCTTGATGGAAGCAGGTACGGTATGTTATAGCACTGACAAAGAGGTAGGGCTTGCAAATAGCTTTGGCCCATAGTAAAGCAGATACACTACAATAAAAGTGGTGCATGCCAAACCAACACCAGGCTGTGCTTACCCATGCATAGGCCAGCAACACTGTGTGTCGGACATAGGCAGCTCAAGAAACAACATACAAAGGACAGGACACTGGCATCATCTTCTGTACAGGTGTGGAAGGAAACACAATATGGATGTCTTTCACAGGGAAATGTGTGAAAGCTGAAGACAATTATAAACAAGACTGCACTTGCTTGTAGGGCCTTGGTGTGTATGGGATGAGAGCACATTAACATAAAAGACTTTGTGAAGAGCCAGGGTCACTGGATGTCTAGGTGTGAGATGTACTGGGGTTTTTGGTAGTGTGAGCATGTGTATGTGGGACACGGTCTCAGCATTAATTGCAGCACTGTGATCTGCTGAACAGTTCCAAGGCATGCATGGTAGAGTACTGAGAATCCCATACATACACCCACCCATGACAACTGGCTCTAGAAGAATTAGCACCGATCATACCATGGCTCTGACCAGATGTTGGCATGCTGCTTGACCATGAATGGCATATGTTACCAGACATGCAACTGTCATAACTGTATGGCCCCAGGGAATCCCCTCCTGGCTCTAGAGCCATCCACGAGAAATGTAGCAGTGGAATTGCTAACACTGAGTAACCATGATCCCAGTCATCCATGGTTATGATGGTCACCATAGAAGGAGGTACCAGTAGAATGGCTTCATGGACAATGCCTTGCACACAACATGTGAACTTAGGAGAACATGGCATATTCAAGTATGAGTTGTAGTCTGTAAAAACTATCACACATATTAGGCATGCAACCCCCAAAGGTCATCTTGCACCCTCTGTATCACCCTTACTAGCTCTGATATGACATGGTGTTACTAGCCTGTGCCTCCATAATAACCCCGCACATTAAGTTGCAGCCTTGTAGCCATTGACACAGCAGTTTCACTGGGAGGGTGATAACCATGTCTCAATTGTGCACCAGTACCCAAACCCCCATGTGTGGGTACAGGGTGGTAACCATGTCTCCAGTGAGCACCAGTACCCACATGCCTGTATGTGCACCACCACCCAGTGGGACTAGGGGTAACACAGTGATATGTGTTCAGTAGGAGGTATCACACTTTCCTAACTGCTAGTGTCACTAGTAACTTGTCCTTCTGTGTGGTGTGTGTCTCCTGGGTGTCCACAGGCACAAAGACTGTGTCCATGGTCTGTGTAGGAGATGCAGTGGTCACATTTTTTATGTCCAATGCAACATTGCACTTCCTGACTGTGTCAGCTCATCCCAGTCATCATTAGAGGTTGCATATCATCCAATATCAGTTAGTCACAATTCAACAGTGGTGATGCTGTATAAAGAATCACCTGTGGTTACAACAATGCACAATACCCTACATAAGTATAACCCAACACCAGTAACATACATCAAAGTCAGGTTTAGGAGTAATAGCAATATGAAAAATAAACAGTTAAATAGTGTACTTTGTACAGATGGTTGTGCAGGTGGAATCCTTAATGATACAATGTAACCCAAATCAGGCACCTTAATAACTTTGCTAGTGAGTAATAGGCCAAGACGAGTAACATTTATTTTTACAGAAGGAGAGCTTGATGCACCTGTGACATCTCCAGTAGATGCTCTTGTTACACAATGAGCTGTATGCCAAAGTCCAGCAATGCACTGTAGGATCACGTGGAGTTGTCACTTCCTCTGACAGAGGCCAGAAACTCATCTGACTCCATGATGGGTGGCTCAACTGATGGCTCACCACTTGTCAGCTTACATTACTATGCCAAGTGGACAAATTTTTTTCTGCAGCACAAGTAATGTTGGAGACCCTGCAGTGGACAATGTCATAACTTTGGTACTGACCACTGACATCATTAATGTCTGTCACCAGATCTTTCCATGTACATTCCCTATCAGCTCATTCAGCAGTATCCTGCTCAATGATCTGTCAGCCATGGAGTAGCACCTCACTCACTGCCTCAGAGAACCATGTTTTATAGGTGACCTTTTCACCAGATACAGTAGTGTTTTTCTACTTAGTAGCCTTCTTAAACATTGCTCTATCGGTATGCAAAACAGTAGTATTAGCATGGTGGTTGTCAGTTGCCCAGGAAACATCTTCTAACAAAGTTGTCCCCCATGCACATATACCATGATGCTGGCATGTGTGACAGTGATAGTAATATTTGTCTATCCAGTTTACCTGATGTCAGTCACATAACATTGTTGAGCAAATGTCCCCCACACTATCCAACTCTTGACATTCCCACTCCCCAAGATGGTATGACTGTTTTTTTTTTCAGTGTTAAAATGACTTTTGCACATGTGGTATATGTCTAATCACTAGAACAGGCAAATGATTTTAGACAAAGTGATAGTACAATTCAGGCCTGAATGTGTTTACTCATGCTCTGAGTGTTTGTTAATGGTTATCTTGCCCATTAGGCTTAACAATCCTTTAGCACAATTGCCTTACCATTGCAGCACTCCTTTGACTTCTCTTGTTCAATAACTGATAAAAGTAATGTCAAAGCTTGTTCATTATGAAGTTAAGTAATAGAGTAGCTAGCAATACCCATGGTTAAAATAGTCTAGCTGAAAAATAACCAGTTTTAGAAGGTATTATCCAGTGTATCTAAGCGATTAATGCAAGATTAATTTTTTGCAGGTTGAGACATTGCTGATCTATGAATTCCTCTGCTGCAGTGTAAAGCTCTATGCCTTCCCCATGTTTATACAATGCAGATTTAGGTATCTGAACATGGTGACTATGCAAGTGAGGGCTCAACTCATTAGTCTTTCTCAGTCTCTCAATTTCTGCATCACAATGACTGGCCAAACTCCATGCTGCATTTTATATAAAGTCATGCACACATTTAGGCACCTGTGGGTAGCAGTGTGCTTATGCAGTTCATCCCATGACTCTGGGGGGTTATGTTTAAATTCCCATCTGAACTAATGGAAATGAAGTCACTGTAATGCATGTTTTTTTCATAACACATAAGCAGAGAGTGGACTGCCATGTTTCCCACCTTACAGTGCAATGCTCAAATATTGCAATATAGTACATATTATTTATTTATTTATTTATTTGACATTTGTTGACCGGGTTGGTCCATCTGGGATGAGGCCCTTTTTCAGTGGAGACCTGGGGAGAAAAGCTCCACAGTTACAAAACATATACAAGTTGTTGTATCTTTCGGCTTTTCCCAGTTAGGGGTTGCCACAGCGGAACTCCAGTCTGCTAATGATTGGCAGTAGATTTTTACATGCCGAGTTGCCAGCCCTGACACACAACCTTCAATGAAGGTACGCCCTTTCTTGCATGTCTCCACACAGAAGACACTCTAGCTGAGAATCGAACAGGACAACGTCTTACTGTGAGGCGACAACACTACCGCAGCACTACCACCACAGCTACAAAACATATACAAGTACACAAGTAAAATACATAACAATGTAAAGTGAGTTCACAATAATAAAACTGATTACAGATTACATACAATGTTGGCTAACTACATATATTGTAGTAGGTAACCAGGAAGAAAAGTCTTTACAGTAAAGAGAAAGCCAATTAGTAAGGAAGTTTCTAGGTAGCAGTGAAGGAGAGATTAAAGTGCAGAAGTAGTTGTTGAACATTCTACTGGTGAGGAGGTTGCAACAGTATAAGGAAAGTTTAGGTGTAGACAGTAAGGAAGGCTTTTGCAGAGAAGAAGGGAGAGTGAGTTAGGATGGAGGTAGGGTAGGTACTAGTAGGAGAAAAAGAAGTGACTGGTTGGTCTGGAGAGATGAGTTAGTCAGGGGACTGATAACAGAGGCAAAGTTTATTTATGCTAAGGTGATTTCTCACAGTTCTTTTGAATTGCATTTTGGATCTAGTGGTTTGGATGTCCAGTGGGAGTTTATTCCAGTGTTTGGCGGGGTAATAGCTATGCAGGTTTTTTCCTATGTTGAGTTTGGGTTTGATTATGGTCAGGAGGTGTTGGTCAGAGCTCTGGAGTGTTCTAGCTGAGCTGTAAGATGAGATGATGGGTAATATGGCAGAGCAAAAGGTGGGCTGGAATAGGATGGAATGGATTATTTGGAGCTGGGAGAGAATAAGGTTGTGAGGGAACTCTAACCATTTCAGTTTTTGTAGTGATAGACAGTAGTGAGAGGAGCATGGAGGTTCAGTGGTAAATTTTGCTACTTTGTTAAAGGTGGATTCAAGTTTGGATATAAGAGAGGTCTGCAGGTTGGTGAGAATCTGAGAGCCATAGAGAAGTTTGGTAGAAGGTAGGCATGTGATAGAGCAACTTTTGCTTGAGTAGAGAAAAAAGTTTTTGTTTCTGTAAAGAAGACCTAGTTTTTGGTGGGTTTTCTTGATGTTGTTAAGTACATGCTGGTCAAATTTTATCTGGTCATCAATGATGACCCCAAGTAGTTTAGTGTGATTATCCACCATGATAGGTGTGTTGTTGTGGAAGGTGATGGAGAAGCTTGGTTTCAGGTGGGTCATTGTTTTTGGTAGAAAGAGAAGGAGTTTGGTCTTTTTTGGATTTAGGATTTGATGGTTTTGGTTGAGCAAGGTCTCGATAGACAAGAAAGATTGCTGAGTTTTAGTATGGAGTTTGGGAAGTGTGTCTGCAATGGTGATGACTGTAGAGTCATCAGCATATTGCATTAGAGATGAGTGTGGGGTGGAGCTTGATAACTGATTGGTAAAAATGTTGAAAAGCAGTGGTCCTAGGATTGATCCTTGGGGAACCCCCATCAGCACTGGAAGTTCTGGGGAGAATCAGGAGATAGTGGCAGGGGTTAGGTTTAATTGAGAGAGTTTATTTACGAGTAATGGATGGTGGACAGTATTAAATGCTTTTGATAGGTCAAGAAAGAGACAAGAGGCAAGTTTATTTTGTTCTCTAGCTTGAGCAATAGTGTTTATGAAGGAGATAAGAGCTGTAGAAGTGCTATGGCCAGGGCGGAAACTGTGTTAGGTGGGGGTAATTAAGTTGTCTTCAGTGAGGTGCTGGAGAATTTGTGTACACATTTTTCCAAGATCTTGGATAGGGGAGATAGTATTGCGATGGGACTATAGTTAGTTAGTTCAGTGGAGTTACCTCCCTTGTGGATAGGAATAGTGTAAAACTTCTTCCAGATTACTGGGACTGTAGTTTCAGTAATAGATCTGTTGATGAGGATAGAGATGGGTAAGGCTATGGAGTTAGCAGCTAGTTGGAGAAAGAGTGGAGGGAGACAGTCTACCAAGGGAGAGCAAGGTTTGAACTTAAGAAGCAGCAATTCTATGTAAGAGGTAGATACTGTTTGTAGGCTGAAAGTAGGAGAGGGGTTAGGGTGATTGGGGGGAGGTGGGTGGGGTGGTGTTGGAGTTGGAGTGATTCATAAGTTTGTATATACTGGTTTGTCCTGCCACAGGTTATGCAAATTAACTGGCCCACATTGTATATCAGTTGGTACACCTGAGTATGGGTGGTGGCAAAAATATCTATCATATTTCATCACTATTTTTCAGTGATCAGTGATGTCAGCAGAGGGAGAAAGAATGACATGCATATTTTAGGGCACAGAGGTGGTGTGTGGAGGAGACCAAAATCTTCCTGTACTTCTTCCACAAAGACTACACCCACAGACTATAGGAAGAGGGCCAAGAAGGTTTGCAATACAAAAGTGAGTTCAGGAATGGTTTGGTACAGGCAGTGACATGTACAGCTTGCATCCCATGCACAGCTGAGCAAAGTTGCCACCATTACAGAGACATGAGGCAATGGGATTCTGACCTCCATGGTCATTGGGATGGTGAAGTTAAAGCTGCACCACCTCAAACATACTGTAAGTTACCCTTCTCATACCTTCACATAAAACCTGCCAGTTAGTGCCATCCACATATCTTACACACTCCTGTGTCTATTACAGAGAATAAAGAGTGGTGCAGGAAGAGGACAGAGATCTTTAGAGAGTGCCAGGATGAGTACACCTGTTTCATACAATACAGGTTTAAATGTTAGCAATCTTTTCAACTAGTATAACTGCAGTATGTGACATTATGGGCTTTCACCAGTACTAACCCTTCAGTGCTAAGATCCATAGTTCAAAGGTAGCAATATGACTGTTTGATGATGTGCATGTGTGTGTGTGTGTGTGTGTGTGTGTGTGTGTGTGTGTGTGTGTGTGTGTGTGTGTGTGTGTGTGTGTGTGTGTGTGTGTGGGTGTGATTTTGTGAAACTGTCTGAAGAGCACAACATATTAAGTCTTCGCTTTTCAGGGTGCATGTGCTGGTGGTTGTATGTTTAATTCCACCATTGGTTGTCTATTGTGCCATCACTGGTAATTTGGGGTGGATTTTGTTATACTTTTGTGCAGAGTATCTACAGGATTATAAGGGGAAAATAAGTACAAGCTGCATTTTTTCATTACATCTGTGAAGTTCTCTCACAAACACCCTTTCTCAATGTACTTGGTCTGATACCATTACTGTATGTTTGACTTAAGGTTTTAAACTGGATTATACAAGTTGCTCAATACATTAAAATTTTACCTTTCAGATTGTATATGCTGATGGCAATAGGCTTCATTTCCCCCCTTGGCTATCTATTGTGCCACCACTGGTTATTATGCAGAGGGTGTTTGTTGCAGTTCTGACTAAAGTACCTGCAACACTGTAAGAGAAACACATATGAGCTGCATTTTTTTCTTTGTACACATATATTTCTGTCATTTACCCTCTTTCTCAAAATACTTTGTCTGCAGGCTTCATTTGTATTGAAAAAGTAACTCAACAAGTTAAGGCATTGCTGTTGGGATTGTATGTGATTATGGCTACAGATTTGATTTCCCCTTGGATGTATATTGTGCCACTGTTAGACATTACTTTCTTTATTGTCTCTAGATATTTTTGTTAAATTCTATGTAAAACTGACGCTGTACCTGTCAATGTTGTTCTTGTTTTATTGGAGCTTTTCTCCCCGGGACTCCACTGAAAATGGGCTCACACCCAGACGGACTATCCCGGTCAACAAATGTAAAATAAAAATAAATAAAATAAATAATTAGTGAGAGTGTCTATTGCTCTTTCATGTATAGTAGCTGTAATGTAATGTTATCATAGTAAAGATAGATATGAGCTGCATTTTTTCATTGTATCTGTATTTCTCTCTCCCCAATCTCTTTCTATCTTCTGTATCACATGCATTAATTTTATTTATTATTTTGTTTGTTTTCATTTATTTTACAGTTATATGCAGCAGCATCTAGACCTGCAATCATTCCTTCAGCAAGGCCTGTTGGCCCCCAGCAGATGGCACCAGCAGCATCCACAACATCTACGGCGCAGGCTGCCACGGTCACCTCCATGCCTGTAATAGCAGCTGCAGCAGGCACACCAGCCAGCCCTAAACCAGTGGTTGTTATTGCTACTGCTGCTAGTTGCAGTCAACCTGGTAGCAGTGCAACTGAAAGTGATAGCTTTGTGACCCATCGGCAGCTCACAAACACCACGGGTGAGCTTAAAGACATGAGGTTAGATGTCGACATCAGACAATTAGCGAACCTCCTCCTATGGCTCATTGAGTCACAACCTTGCTCCACACTGGCTCCTCCATCTGTGCAAGGGCCTAATGGTAAGGTAGCCCAGCTTGACAAGTAGGTTCAGCTGTGCAATCTCATCCTATTCCCCCATTCTAGTGTTTGCCTCCCTTTTGTGTCTTTACCCACCCCTATTTGTTGTCCAGTTCTCATCACCATTGTCTTCACTCTGCCTGATGTCTCTTTCTCCATTGTGCTCTCCCAACCTCATTGTGTCAGCACTTCCCCTGTCAGATTTGCCCATCTTCTATGTTTCTTTATGCATCTCTACCAGATTCCCCAAGCACGTTTACCTTCCTCTTGCTTCTTTCCCCAACTTACCTTCTCTTCAGATATGTAAAATCAGCCCTTGACCCCCCAAAAAATTTACCCCACCTTCAACCTGCTCATTCCTTAGGTTCATGTTCTACCTTCTGCATGCTTCCCCCATTTTCATCATTTTCCTAATATTTCCTTTTCCGACCTTTAATTAGGTCAAAAAACTAGATAAGCACAACTCTATAATGGCCATTTAAAGCTTCCACACGACTATGCTTTTTGTCCCTGATTTCACATGTGATCACACAGATACTCTTGGAGACACATACATGAGCAGCATTCACTGCTATTCCTCCTCTTTCCCTGTGGCTTTACCTCAGCACTATGTGTCGTTAACACAAACTCGGCTGTTGCCACACATGGGATATGTAATAAGTTCACCTTTTCATGCCAGTTTCCATGGCTCTTCATTAATAATGAGCTCCAAGCATCATTACACAAACAAGGTAAACAGTGGAGGGTTGGCCCAATTCTGTATTAACAGTCAGCTGCAAGTCTCATCACACAAATAACATAAACAGTGGAGTATTATTATACCGAAAAAAAGAACAATTTATATCTCTGAGAACCTCTGAAGATATTGCCACAATAGTTTGCCTAAAAAGACAAAGAAATGAAAAAAAAATCACTTTATTATATGCAGGTATTAGCATTCCGCTCACCACTTCCACACCACTTTGCTTAGGAAATAACTCCCATACTCTCTTAGACAAGTTCATTTTCAAATGCTGTTTCTTAAATATTTTGGCCATGAAAATTTATTTCAAAAATGGTGTTTTCTGTGTAAGGAGTATACTGAAAATGCTCATGTATCATGCTCTAGGCTTTTAAGGAAGTTTTTATTTTCTGTATTTAAGAACAGTTGCCCTATATAAGGTTCTAAATAAGGTTTCTTATTGCACTTTATTGAACTTTAACATATCAGTTTAAAACACAGCATGAAAAACAGGCACTAATTAGGCAGTTAATTAGTTCCCCATCCTCCTAACACTTGATATAACTGTTACTACTCATCTGCCTCATTTTTTATAATATAGTGTATTTCATGAACTTCTGCTCAGCATGGTCAAATGCACATCTGTCCTCTCTTAAAGTTTTTCTCTTAACTTCATTTCTTAATTTATAAGACTGATGAAATATTCAGCTTTGACATATTTTAAAGCAGATACACACACACACACACACACACACACACACACACACACACACACACACACACACACACACACACACACACACACACAGGTATGAGTGCATGTGCATGTCTATGTGTGTGTGTGTGTGTGTGTGTGTGTGCGTGTGTGTGTTTCACCATCATATATATATATATATATATATATATATATATATATATATATATATATATATATATATATATATATATATATTCATGACTCTGGAGTTAACAGCACATTCTCTCTGTAGAAAAAAATATATATAATCTTCTTCTTGTTTCGGCTGTTCCCATTAGGGGTCACCACAGCGGATCATCTGTTTCTATTTATTCCCTTTTTATGACAGTACCATGCAGTTTATGAATTCCAAACCTGAACCCCATGGTGAAACATCAGTGCACAGTCTATATGACCAAGTATATACCAGAAATAATTCATCAAACAAGGAAAGCATTCACGCAAGCTGTTGTACCATCTTGCCGTGGGTGAAAATAAGAGAGTTATGATAAACTTCACTCATGCACATCTAGAAAACCAGATAAGCATTTTATACATTTATTTTTATAATACTATGTCATGTGGTGGAATGATTAAAATGAAGCCTTTGTAAGTTAACAGGCAGCCTAACCTTTTACCATTGAAAGTGACTGTCCATTGTCCATTCACATGCTTATGACATATGATCTAGGTATGATGAGATATCACATTCACTAGTGCCAGTCGGCCTCCTGCCCATGTTAGTGAAAAGTCATATGCCGTTGCATGGGTCATACTATTGGCACTATATTACAGAGAAGCAAATGGTGCAAACCCCATCAAAGTAGACTGGAAAATTGCTTAACATGAGGTACTTACATCTTTTGGAATAAAAGAACATGTAATTTGTTCTAAAGAAATATCATAGGTACAATATGTTCACTCAGAAGGACAGGAAACATTGTCACAGAATATTGTGTTTTTTCTTTAGAAACATCAGCTAGCATTGATTTAAAGTTCTAACACCACACAGCAAGATGTTTTGTGTGAACTAAGCTTCTTCATCAAGATAACTACATTTTATTCCATGCAGAATCAGATACTTTTTTCATGTATATGGTCTGGTATTTAAATAAGTTTTATCAAATAAGTCACATGAATATAATTTTAAACATGCTTCATGATATAACACGGAAGAGTAACAACTCTGTTTTATAACTACCCCAAACCATAATATAATTTGTGTTAAAAATAAGAATTCAATACCCAAAGATGTAAAACCAGTGGGTTTTACTCCTTAGAGGCATGCATTCATATTTTAATATTCACAATGTCATTTTTTTCAAAAAACAAATGCCTATATTATCTGTCATACAAAAAAAAATATAAGGTTGCAGTGAAATCATACAATGTGGAATATATGGTTATAAGGCAAAAAAACCTGTTTCTGCTAAAATAATGACTTGTACTATAAAACATGAGTCAGCAGTATAATTTCAGAGAAATAGTGTCTTAGGACCTGTTGTGCTCGTTGTACATAATAATCACTAAAGAGAATTTACTTGTAATCTCTCCTACAGACAAGAATGAAAATGTGGAACAATACACTACAAGGAAACTGTCAAAGCTCAACTACAGCATAATTTAAACCTTGGTTATGTGGGAAGTAAAGTGCACGATATGCAAATTAAGCAAATGGTAAGAAAGGAAAAGAAATGTAAAGTTCACAGCTAAAACTGTTGCTAGAGTATGTATCAGCAATTTATTGTGCCCTACTACAATACACAATAGATGAAATTATAAAAAAACAACATGTAGGTATGTGTTTGTGCATAAAACAGAAGAGTTACTTAACGTTGTAGTAGAACACAAGTAATCCGGAAGCAGTGACATAATGAAATAGTGGCAGAAGTTCACTTCTGCATGTTGTCTAACAAACAAATCCAAAGAAGAAAAATCCCCAAAAGCAGTTAACAGATTTTTCTTAAGGAATCTGTTAGGTTAAGTCTATATTATTAAATGCTTGAGTGCATCATCATTCAGATCAGAACTTAGGTCCCACATGCCTGAGCTGGCGGTCACTCAGGTGGATGTAAAAGATCCTACAGTACTTATCAAAAAGAGAAGATGTTCCCTGATGCCCTCAACAAATTTCCTCGAGTCAGTATGAATACTGTCTTGGCTATCTCCTGACAGAGGCTGCTGGCCTAGTGGAACTAATTGAATTCCACAAAGTGTAAATACAATGAAAAAATAAATAAAATAAAATCCATTCATCTCTACATCTAACCATTTTCTAAATCCCTTGACCTGGTGAAGGTTGCAGTGCTAGCAAACTGAACAGAGAATATCAGACTTCTACCTCCACCTCACCCTGTGAAACCCAAGGGATTCTCCACAGGGTTTCCTGGGATATTCCCTAGGACTATCCTCACTAGGTGCCCAAGCCACCTCAACTGACTGTTCACAACTTGGAGGAGCATTAGCTGTATTCTAACAGCATCTCAGATCTGAGAACATCTCACTCTGTCCTAAAGATTAACACATCTTAGTCTGAAATCTTGGAAGTTTGAAAACAAAGCATTTGGGCTACATTTTGCATCTAGTGAAGTACATTTAAACCACATTTAAAATCCTGCAGTTATCTTACCATTTACATTAGTTTTGTGTGGTTCCTGTTTGTGTTTGTTTTGAATCTGAAGTTAAAGCTATTAGTCCAAACAATTGTTATACTACAGTGCTTTAGAGTCTGCAGTGCTTTTCAGATGGTTTCTGTACTGTACCTAGGTATTTAAATCACTTCTGAATGGGCTCTTAATTTATTGCATTTTTACGATTGCTTTTCTGAACGTGAAGCTACAGCTATAAATTGATTTGTGTTTTAGAGGCTCTGTTTTTATTTTTCTTAAGTGGATTATGACATTACTTTTCTAATTCCATGATTTAGTCACTTTTCAAGCAGTATCATTATTTATCTAAGATTTTAAGTGGATTATCAGCATTGCTCATCTAGTTCTGTGCTTTAGTCACTTTCAAATTTATAAGAAATAAGCCAGTGTTGTCCATCAGTGTGCGTTGCAACTAGAGTGTATAGCAAATAAAACCAGACCCTGGTAGTTCATATTACACTAACAGTCAATTGTCTTAATCTTTTGGATTTTTGGAATCTTGGAAACAAAGCTTTTAGACTACATTTTGCATCTAGGGAAATACATTTAGACTACATTTAAAATACTGTACTTATTGTACCATTTAAATCAGTTATGTTATTTCCCACCTACCCACCTATGCTTTTCTTGCTGTGCTTTTAAATTTGAAGGCAGGCTTTTGAACTGCCTACCCCTACTGTATGGCCTTTTAAGCTCTTCCCAGTCTCTTCTCCTATATACCTGGCCTCCTCTCAGTCTCATCTCCTGTATAGCTGACCCTAGAAGCTCCTTCCAGTCTTATTTATTCTGCTTATGTTTCTGGGCACTGATAAATGAAAATGGGAAGGCCCTCCCCTTAGACTGTTAGTATAGTTTGAAATTGCTTCAAAGTATGTATTCCTCATTGCTGGCTTGCCTGCATTTGAATTGCCTAATAATTGCCTGTAGCTAGTTGTTTGATTTGTTTCTGGTATCTTTTCACTTTTGGTTAACTAAATTTTGTTTTTACATTGATAAGTCTGGGGCTTCTATTCTAGTGGCAGTAGAAAGGCAGCCTGGTCTATCCCTGATGTGATCTACATAGGGAGGCTTAAAGTGAGATCTTTTATTTGGCCAGATGGCTTTTTTAGTTGGTTTAGTGACATTTCTTTGAGTATATAAATTTGGTGTGCTTGCTCAGTTCTTGGCTCAGTTCCACAGAACACAAACACTTGATGTCCATGCCCATGTTCTCAGATTGCTTGGCTTGCATCTGGTACCATCCCAGCTAAGTGTTTTAAATTAAAATATTGCACTTTTTTTTCTAAGCTATTTCTGAAGACAGCTGCTGTATGTTTGGATTATTTTATTGATTTTTTTCTGTATTTCACCACTGTAAACTGTATTTGCTTTTCCTTGGTCTAGCTGCTGCTAGTGTGCTTTGAAATCACCTTAAAGTCTGTGTACCTCATTGCTGGTTTGTGTGCCATAGAATCACCTTGCAATTATTTCTTGTAGCTAGTTGTTTGATTTGTTTCTGGCATGCTTTCACTTTGGTTTATGTACAGTGTGTTTTTACATTAATAAGACTGGGACTGCAACTCTAGTGGCAGTAGAAAGATAGCCTAGTTTGCACAAGTTAGGAAACACACAGGGGGTATTAAAGTAAGATAATTTCATTGGCCAGTTGGCTTTTTAGTTGGTTTCATCATTTTTCTATGAGCCTATAAATTCTTCTGCTTGTTATGCAGTGGTAAATAGTAGTGCCTTGTATAGATGCAGGCACCTAGAAACTAAATTTTCTATATAAAGCTTCCCCTGTAACTTTACCCAGTACTCAGTTGTGCAAAGACCAACTTGTTTCTATGCTGAGGAGCACTGCTGCATGACTTCAGTCTTACATTGCCTAGTTGTAGCTTCTACCTTCACAGCCCCCATGTTAGCCTGGTGAACTAGTACCACCCTTTTGTAGTTCACCTAAAAAAAAACCTGACACCATGGATGAGCATTTTCCCACGTTCTTGGATGGCAGCTTGGTAAATATGGGCATCCTGAAATTGTCTCATGTTCAGTGATAAACAGCTAATACTTAGAGAAATGGATACAGTAGGTGAGAGATGTAATTACACCATGTCAATGGAGGCAAACTCTCATAAAAAAGCACTCAAAAGAACAAAGAGGTAGTCAATAATGTAAGCATTACACTCACTATGCATAGTACTGACCCAACAAATAGACCAACATATGATGAAGCACTCAAAAGCTCCACACATAATACTGATCCAACAGATAGACCAACAAATGCTGAGGCACCTAAAAAAACTTTCTAAACTCCAAAGACCTCCTAGACATTCATCCTATGAAAAGAATCCTCAGCATCTCCAAAAGCACTCAGCAAAACAACACCCAACTCAACATATATTGCCAAACCCTTTGGAACCTCAACTACAGAGCTCATAATGCAAGCTAATGCACTACCCTATATTTTAATCATGGGAGACTCCATTGTGACACATACAGGTGTCCCACTCACCAGGCTGAATAAGAAGAAAAGCATGGTCAGGTTGCCTATCAGGGGCCAGCATCCACCAAATCACCCATGCACTCAGGTCATCAGGCCACAAGTACCAGTATGACTCAGTCATAGATGATATAGGTGTGTTTTTCACCTGAGATGTACATCCCTGGACTATATGAAGAAATACATTATGGAGCTCATGGACTCATAGCTTTCAACCTCTTAGCACAAAAAAATCGGGACAAAGCCAACAATAATGGGTGGGCAAAGCCCCCAAAATAGGGACAAATTTTAAATATTGCTCTTATAAACTTAGAAAGAGTAGGTTCACTGACAGGATGGAGCTTAGAAGTGGATGACACGATGGTAAGGAGGAGACTGGATAGCCTATGTAACCCGGAGATGAGATAGAATGATAGTGCAGTAAAGCCATTTTGCTTTGAATTCAAGGTCTACTACTGAGGAGGACAGCCTGGAAATGTTGGTGGATTTTTGTGAGAGACAGGTTACAGAAGACTGTGAGAGATGTCATCAGAATTAGTGTCAGACTAGTAAAAATCAGGCTTCACTGTAATGATAGGGCAGTATTTATAATCTCAGCCTATGCCACACATTAGGGTTGTAACAGTGAGTAAAATAGTGCATTCAGACCGCAGTTGCAGGATCTACCAGATAAAGCAGGACAACATGAATTGTTGTTGATAATGGGTGACCTGAATGCACATATAGGGACAGACATAACAGTATATGAGGAATGTATGGGTCCACATGGATGGGGCAACAGGAATAAAGAAGGAGAAGCCATTCTAGACTTCTGTCTAGCAAATGGCTTCAAGGTGACCAACACATGGTTCAGCAAGAATGAGATGAATTAAAAAAGGCAAAGCTAACTTAAGGGTGCTAATATCATAGCCTGACAAAGGCAAGTATAATACTCATTAAGAGGTAAGCCAAAATCTGACTTCTGGGAGAGAATACATGTTTTATGTTTACTGTGTTTCTCTTCTTGCAAAACTAATTCCTTCATAGAAAATGTTGGGTCATTCATTAGAGATGGATAAGGATCTGTCATAATACTGAACAGAATCAAAACTTAATGCAGCCTTTTATCCTCATACAGAATCAATTTTGTCAATTTTTATGGGACATTTCTGATTATGATGAAGCTAAGAAAATCAAAATATGTGTTTTAAACTGTTCTTCTATTTTCTGTATTAACTAGGAATAGTAAGAAACCACTCATGAGCTGCGTCAGTTTACATTTCTAATTAACAAGTGAAATAAATCCTTAGTAATCAGATGCTTGCAGTAAATGCTGCATTTTCATTAAAAAGAGCAGCGACAGTCCAATAATAATGGACCGAATAGCAGTAAAGAACCTAACCTTCTAATGAATGTTACAGTTATAAAATAATGGAGACAATCCACTTGCTCCAGAAATTTGCTTACAATAGGTATAGGCACATTTGGGTGTTTTTATACTGAAAATATAAAGGTTTAGCTAGAAAATTAACATAGATGGAACACCATATAGAGTTATGATCACTTATACAATAATAAAGTGTCCTAATTCCTTCAGCAGAGCTTGTATCATTACGTATAATAGATTCAGTGATGAAATCATTAATAGTAAGTATATTTATGCAGGTAGATGTATCTCCAAAGTGGAACAGACCAAACTCTGCAATAAATTCTACCACATCAGATGGTATAAATTTCCTATTAGGGTTAACACCTCCATAATGCAGTTACATAATGAAGACACATGCATGTTTGTGGAAGGCAATACTGTATACAAGTAGCTTGAGAACCTGGGTAGTAGATATATAAAAAAGGCTTCATTTTGGCAATATATACAGAAAAAGCTTCATGACTAGATATACAGTAGAAATGGCAATAGCATCCAAAACCTTTAAAACCAGTTCATTGCTAAGTGAGAGACTATCTTGGATAGATGACCAAATTATTAGCTGATTTAAATATAAGTTTCTACTTAGTGAAAACCATTACTCTACTACCATCTTGGGCTAAACAATCGTCAGCAATGGAGGTACAGCCTGCAAGCCCTAAAAAAGGACAATGCAAATCTGGTTGCCTCTTAGTTTCAGAAATAGCAATAATGACTCCTCCTGACCTTAGAATCTATTATTTAAACAACGAACAGTTATGTGCAAGTTTTTAAGTGCTGGCATGAATTTTAGCAAGCTCAATATTCAGGGAACTGAGGAAAACTACATTCTGACACAGAGCCAATAAATACATAAAAAGAAATTAACACTTATGTAGCATTTCTGTAAGTCACTGACTAGACAGAGCAGGCGTCTTTGTAGGCAAGGTGCTTGTACCGCTACTACTCATGCCAACAATGATCTCATAGTGGCATGCCTAGTAGTAGCAGTCTGCCCACCCTGCATCAGTCCAGCTAATTACCGAGGCCATGTACTGTCCAGTAATTGGTAGAAAAACTGTCTTTTGAGAAATAGCAAGTAACTATAATAGTTGATGGAAAATTAAAGCATTGCTAAGCTAAGACTCAGTATGTGTATTAAGCTAAAGTCTGAGTCAGAAATTACTCAAAAGAGGCTGTTTTTAGCAAGGTATACAGAAAAAAAAACTTCCTGACTAAGCTTTGGTGTGTATTTGTGGTATAATATCAAACACACAAATGTCCAAATGCCAAAATCTCAAATCTACTAGATTGAACTTCAAAATATCAACAGTACAAACATAAATAAATAAAAGCATGCTTTATACAGGAGGCTGCATCCCCTGTACATTCTGTTAATTACATATACCAACTTCGATAATTGCAGTAGAGTGGGGAAAGGGAAAAATTACATTCCCTGCTCCACCATGATCTCCCATAACCAGCTATCATCATTTTTTTAATTCTCAAGATTTCAGTCTTAAATGTGACCATTCAATTAAATGACTAGAACCTGCTTCATATGCTTGTCGAACACTCAAAAGTATGATCAGGTGTGTGTGTAAGTTAATAAAACTGTGAAAATCAAAGCTCACTGTAACACTGTTAAAATGTTTTTAGTTGCTTTGGCTACTGCTCCTCTAATATGATGAGTTGTGTCTTCACATCACTGTTACTTATACTGTCTCCAAAACTGTTTTACCTTAAGTAAAGGAGGGTTCTCCAGGATAGCATAATCTCAGAATTATCACACAACAAAAACAAACACACTTTACTGTTCATTGTTCTGAGAAGTGAAAAGAACTGTATCAAAGATCTGCCTTGTTCAAACATAAGAAATCTTTTCAGTCTCTCTCAGAAATCAAGATGTGTGACTGACTTAAAAATGGCCACAACCAAGCACTACATCAGTCCAACCAGTCAGTTCAGGGACTGCCAGATAAGCAATAGGAAGGCTGTCCTTTGAGCAGTAGTCAGCGGCTGCAGTACTTGATGGAACTGAAAGCAGGACCGTCGCTGAGCTAACACTTGTTTCAGTGTGTGTGTTAGGCAGAAGATACAGCCGTAAATCACTCAAGAGACAGCTGTTTAGAATGATACAGAAAAAAAATGTTATAACTCTCAGACAAAAAACAAGGTGCACAGCTCACTTAAAAATGGTTACCACTCTGCTGCACATCAGCCTAACCAATCACTTAGGCCAGATAGCCAATAGGAAAGCTGCTCTTTGGGTAACAGCTGGTCAATAGAAACTGAAGCAGCAGTGTCACTGAGTTAATTCTCATATCAGAGTGTAAACTAGAGAAAAGACACAGTCTGAAATCACTTGGGGATGGATTCCATTCAGAATGATACAAAGGAACGTACAGAAAAATCTTTCTCTCTCACATAAACCAAGGTACCTGAATAATTTAGAAAAATTCCACTGCCTCATCCACCATCAGTCGAACCACAGAGTATGTCCGGGTGTTGCTGGATAGTATAGGAAAGATGGCTGCCCTTAACTTGTTAACACCTATATGGTATGGAATGTTACATCTCCAGCAGTCTGCACACAATTGTGCATTCCAAAACATTTCCTGGAAAATCAATTTAAAAAGCATAAGATAAACAAATGCAAATATTTTGTACAAGTAAAGCTATTAAATTGTACAAATAGCAATGTTATCAGTAACAGATATTCTTTATAGTAAAAATAGTCAGTGTGTTGATAGTCTTTCCATAAATATTATAATATATTATAATACACACAAACCCAGAATTGTATTTTATGCTAAACTTTCACAAACAAATGATTATATCTTGGAAACTGTAGAACCTAGGCATGTATTGTTACAACATTTGTGTTACCTGACATAAGCTTTCACATGACAACAACATATTCAATAACACTTAATATCTTTCAAGATGTGCAACTTAGTGTAAATATCAATGGCAGTTTTCATCAACATCTAAGGTTTTGCCTGATGCCATACAATAGTTTCTAAGTCACTAGGTTTTTGAACTATTAAGTACATATGAAAATATTGCTTATTTTCATAATTACTGACAAACAACTAGCAAATAACTTCAGTATAGTGCAGTTTAAATGGACATTGACAATGAATTTTCCTCTTTCTCTCTATGGCAGTTCACACCATGCCCATCAGCTGTGTTTAGGTCTCTCCATTATAAAAATATGAACACAAATATGACAATACAAATAATAAGTGGCAGACAGTGATTAATTTCCTAATTTCGTAGTCCTTGCCATTTCTTACACTGCCTATTATCATCCAGTAAGTTACTTAGTTAAAGAAGCCAGACCCAAAAAAGGTCTGGATGCCACTAGGAGTTGTGAGTGTTAACTGGAAACATACAAACAGCACTACAGACTTGCAATAGTTGATGGACACTGAAGGTACTATCACAGCTGAGTTATTACTCATTTCAGTGGAATGAATATGTTTACCAGTTTCAGTATCTATGTACTACCTATGTTATTTGTCAAATGAGAATAACATTTGTTGGAATATAATTTTAAGTTAGCAGCTTCATTTGTTTGTACCATTTGACATCATCACATTCTGTTTTCTCTGTGTTAATTTGTTTGCACAGCAGAAAAATAATATCTTCAATGCAATACTGACTTCCTCAGATTTACCTTTTGGCATTTTAATTGGTATTTTTTTATCCTGCACTAGATCATTCAGAAATAGTTTCCACTTATCTTACAGGTTTGGACCCACTATTAATGTTTGGACACTAAGGAACTAAGCACACAAGTTCCTGGCCACTACAGCTTAAAATGACAGCTTAAATGCATATATCTTCATAATGTATGTATTCAAGCTAAGACATTTTAAAAGCAAGCACACCAAATGTGAAAATAACAATAAAGCATGCCCACTTGTACCTTCCAAACCCCACTTTTACTTTATTATTCTCAGTTTAGAAATGCTGCACATCGGTGGAAGAGCAAAGAAGAATAGAGTGCAAAACCTCTCTCACTTTTTCTCCATTACTTTGGGATTTTAGAGAACACAAAAAACATACTGAAACACTAACACACTTCTTCTACAGAAAGCGAACAACAGCACATGAGCAACTACTGACGAGCGAAAAGACTTGAACAATTGTGATGTGAACACTGTTATCAAGGAACAATATATATGACTATATGTTTTGTTGTGTCTTCTTTGCATGTTAGGCAGCTTAATTGCATTATAATTCCATTATGAAAGCTTGTTTATTGTTTTACCTCTTTTGTATAGTGCCCATCTGAATAAATTCATCAATACAGTCATTAATGATATCATTAAAACTTCATCAGTGCTCTGTAAAATGTGTATATCTTTAAACTGCATAGTCCTGTTAATTGGTAACATTATGCTGTTCATAGCCAACCAGTCTTCTGTTTCAATATTTCCATAAGGCTAACTTTTTTATGACTGTTAGAATGAGATCTACCAGTAAATCACAATCACAACACAGTTGAAACTAAATGTAGACTGTGGTACCTAGCACCTAACACCAGCTCATCGAGCTAGCTAGTCACATCTATTAATGCTAATGTTGTTTTGCCTTCACTGAGGTTTTAATTTCCTAATATAAAAACATACTGTTAATGAAGTACAGGTGTGTGTGTGTGTGTGTGTGTGTGTGTGTGTGTGTGTGTGTGTGTGTGTGTGTGTGTGTGTGTGTGTGTGTGTGTGTGTGTGTGTGTGTGTGTGTGTGTGTGTGTGTGTGTGTGTGTGTGTGTCTCTGTGTGTGTGTGTGTGTGTGTGTATATATATATATATATATATATATATATATATATATATATATATATATATATATATATATATTATGCAAGCTATATATTTCAGAGAACTTGGATAATAAATTATCTTAATCCTCAGTCAGCCTCAGTGATCCTATATTTGGAAAATATTATACTTCATAAAATAGATTGGACAATTGACCAAGATGCTGATTAACTAAGCAGTGTGTAAGGGAAGTGGTGGATGCCCCACAGCAGACTCTCTGGTCATCCTTGCTGGTATGACAAACAACAGCACTAACTTCATATGCATGCTGCTCATCCTGCTAACATGAATACATGCACATTTCCATGGCCAGGAACAATGTTGGCAGCCAGGAAAACATGTTGAGCAGCACAAGCACACACAGTAAACAAACAAGCTTGCCTATGGGCAAACCTGTTAAGCGTGTCCATGTGAACAGAATGAAGACCTACATAAGGCAAATAATGCAAGCTATACACAGGCTGGCAAAGTTTACTGAGTGTACCGTGCACATAAATCATACATATGAATACAGAAATAAATAAGAGGTGAGGAGAAATGGCAAGGACATGTATGATACATGGGTTGCTAGACAGTAAAAGTGTACTGAGGGCAATGTGCACAGAAATCCAAGAGATGTATACAGAAATATGTAAGAGGGGAGGGTGAATGTTCAAAATCTAGTAAGATAATTGATGTGAATGTACTTATGTCACAAAAACAATTTTATCATAATAACATTTTGGAATAAATATTTCATACTAATTAATAGGGGTCACATTTTCTGAGCAAATATAGGTAAATAAAAGCAGACGTGATATTATAGAATGTGACAGTTACACAAAAATATCGTAAGAGAGGGGAATGACATGACATACGAATGTCATTTGCTTGCTGAGTTGAGATGACAGTTTGTAAGGACAGTATATACATTATGAGATATTTGAACAGCCTGCATTCTGTCAATTTAGCATGTTGGAAAATAATAATGGCTCAGAAGCCACAATCTCCTTTTGCAATAATCTAACCCATCCATTATTGTTAACACTGATCTGCGTATTAACTGTGTACATTACAGAAATAGGCCTAATACGTACGTGAGGAGGATCAACCTTGAAGGGAATTATGCACTTCAATATTCTAATAGTTATGCATGCCATATGTAAGTTTGTGCAGTGATACAAATGTAGGAGCAGAGTGTGACATATGTAACACCCTTGCATAAGGCACTCCTACCTGACACAGTTATTGTGCAGACAGATAAGAACAGATGCAAACACCACAGTATGATTCAATGTATTCCTCAGAGCTGTATATTGTTGGTGTGATGATGTGAGGTAGTGCCAGTTATAACAGAGAGAGTAGGTCAGTGCATGTGTAACATATGCCTGCATAGCTAGCTGGAGTTTTGTAAATAATTTTATGTCATTTGTATATCAAACTGATTTGTACAGATGCTTGAGTTAAAAATGTATTTGTGAAGCTGCTTGTGTTAAAAAAGCATCATCAGTGGGTCCTGCTAGCCAGAAAAGAAATATACATGTCTGTCAGGCTGTACTGTGGTAACTGCTGAAATGTATATATGTTAACAGAGGATGCTGGAAGGAAAAGGGATAAGCTTAGCCCAGCTTACCTTAAGAGAAATAGCTTGAAATTAAATGATTTGGTTTAGGCCATAAAGATTTTATCTCACAGGCCTGAATGCAGCCACAGACACAATGTCTGGTCTGGGATCCCATTCTTACTGTTCTTAGTGGTGAACTAATTGCTAGCCTGGGGTGCCAGGGAATGGCTGTTTAGTCTCTACAAAAAGGATCAAAGCACTGGGATTGTTTTACAGTATCCAGATGCCTTAGCAAAGCTGTAAGTGTGTATTGTGACACATCTGTGCTAGATTCTGGTTCAGCTTCTAGTCAGGGGGGGTAGTATGGGAACCACATAACCAGTTGAATAGATGTGCTGTCATTCTATAGCCAGCACTAAAATTATTTTAGATATTAGTGAAAGATGTGATAGTGACACTCAGCACTCTGTTTTGGAACTGACAAGACCACTCAATCACTTCATCTTGCTTTGCTTTAATAAGTAACCAGGGAACAGTAATTCTTCAGTCAGTTAGGAAAATATAGTGAGACTACTTAAATATTGTTTTTCTGTATCTGTCTGATTCTTTCTATCTATATAGTTTTTATATTTCCCATGAAATGAAACTCTGCTACTTATTGTAAATAGATATTCAGTATTTTCATGTTATCTATTTTATTATTTATTATTAAATACATATATACCTTTCATTGTGGCTGGGCTTTACAAACTAGTTTATACTTACAGAGTAATTGTGTCTATTTGATGATACTGTATGCTCCATGCTCCTGAAAGCTTGTCTTTTGCAAACACTACCATTTGTATAAGTATTAACTTTACTGAGAGTAATTGGGTAGCTTGGAAAGAGCCTTAAAGTAGCTGGCTGGTGGCAGTGAATCTAACTTATAGTCTGGGTGAAGGTGGTATAGCAGGTAAATCTGTGTCAGTGTTTCTCAGGTGTGTGTGTGTGTGTGTGTGTGTGTGTGTGTGTGTGTGTGTGTGTGTGTGTGTGTGTGAAAATCAAATCTCAAAGAGTGTGTATGTCAGCTACTTGGAACAGGGACACAGAGTACTGATTTCTGCAGTGAGAAAAAATGGTGTCTTAGTTGGGTCCCAGAGAAGAAGACTAGCCCCAGGACTAGGTGTGCTCCCTGTGTGCTCTTAAGGGAAATTGTGCTTGGTGCAGAGAGCTGCATATGAAGTTACTATGTGCATAATTTTGATAATGCAGTACCTTGTGTGCATGCAGTTACATGCATTCAGGCTTGGAGTCAGGCGTGTGGGTCTGGTAACCTGAGGGAGACCCAGACAGACCCCATACCTAAGGTCTGGTGAGGTGGCTATTTCAGGGAGGGAGCTACCCTGTAGCAGTGAGCCTGAACGCTGCTGGTAGGTACTGATGTTCCCTTTGATAAAGTGACTGCAAGGGCAAATGTGAGTAGTAATACCCAGGCTGATAGTGAGGTACCACTGTCAGTGGACACCAGACTTCCTGAGAAGGAGAGCTGGGAAGGGTCATAAAGGTAGAGTTGAGACAGGCTCAGTTCTCGGACCCTACACTAAGAGCCTTGAGGGAGATGGCTAAGGAGGCACCTGATTCTCAGGGAAAAGGGGAGTCTGTATACTGGAACAAAGGGTTACTTTATAGAGATTAAACCCCCTGAGGGAGGGCTAGGGGGTGAGGTAATACAGCAACTGGTAGTGCCTAGAACCTACTCTCTGGTATTTCTAGCCATAGCCCTTGACATTCTTTTTGCAGGTCATATGGCCAAAAAGTGTACCAAGAGATGTATTATGCAGAACCTTTATTGGCGCAGGATTACAAGGGATGTAACAGGGTACTGCAGGACCTGTGAGCAGTCCCAAAAAGTAGGCAAGGCAAGACAAGCTCAAACTCCTTTGATGCCTTTGCCTGTGACTGAGGAGCCATTTCAGAGAGTAGTTATGGATATTGTGGGGCCTGTGAATATCCCAACTTCCACAGGTAAGAAATATATCCTAGTGGTAGTAGATTATGCTATCAGATACCCTGAGGCAGTGGTTCTGCCCTCCATTGAAGCAGAGAAAGTGGCAAATGCTTTGCTAGAGATTTTCAACAGGGTAGGTTTCCCAAGGGAAATACTGACTAACAGAGGTGCCAATTTCATGTCAGTCCTGCTGGCTTGTCTGTGGGAGCACTATGGGGTGAAGTACCTAAAGACCATTCTATACCACCCCCAGACTAATGGTCTTGTGGAGAGGTTAAACTCTACACTAAAGACTATGCTAAGGGTATTTGCAGACCAGTTGAAAAGAGAGTGGGACAAATATTGCCCGATCTTCTGTTTGCACACTGAGAGGTATCCCAGGAATCCACAGGTTTTTCACCCTTGGAGTTACTGTATGGGCATAGAATGAAGGGGCCCTTGGATTTGATTTGTGATGAGCAGGAGGTTGAGTGTGAGTCCCACAAGGAGTCTGTTGGGATATATATCCTAAACCACCTTAGAACAAGGCTTAGGGAGCTCATGGGCTTGGCACAGGAGATCCTGGCAGGAACCCAACAGCAGAAAATGGTCTGGTATGACAGGAATGCTCAAGCCCGAGAGTATGCTGTGTGACACCAGGTTATGGTGCTCATTCCTTTCAGACACAATAAGCTGCAGGCAGTTTGGGAAGGACCCTTCAAAGTGGTAAGGAAGGATAATAATGTTAACTACATGGTAGAACTGCTAGGCAAGAGGCAGTGGCACAAACTGTACCATATTAACATGATGAAGCCTTACCATGATAGGGAGGCCCTTGCACTATGTATTTGCAGTGGGTGGCAGAAGGAGTCTGAGGGGGATCTGGTGGCTGATCTCCTCAGTGAGGCTTGGACTGACACCTCAGTGGAAGTGGTAGTAATGTCCCAATGGCTATCCCCTACCCAGGTTCAAGAAATCCAAGCAGAGTTACAGATGCTTGGAGGCATGCTCACTGGGAAACCTGGATGCACCCACCTGCTGCAGCACTGTAGTGAAGTCATCAATGACAATTCAGATGGGATCTCAAGACAGGGTATGGGTTAATGTGTTCCCAGACAGGCCCACTCTTCTCAAGCAACATTTCTCCAGGGTCATTTGAGAAACTAACTTGAGTCTTCAAAAGGGGGGGGGTGTGATGATGTGAAGTAGTGCCAGCTATACCAGAGGGAATAGGGCAGTGCATGTGTACTGGACTGCAATTAACAACATTCTCCAACCTAGAAAAGCTGGTACACCCCCCTCTCACTACAAAAAACTGCTCTAACTGTATAGCCACACAGTTTAACACCTACTTCACAGAAACTATTCTACATCTTTTTAACAGCAACCCTCTACTGACACCTCAAAAATGTTTACACCCCAACAAAATGAGTCCAACTTCTCACTTCAACCAGCCTCAATAAACACTATTAGAAAACGTCTTAGGAACTAAAGCCGACTTCTCTATCTGCTGACCACTTACCACCTGAGTTCCTAAAGGTATCTGCTGACGTAATTGCATATCCTGTCTCCATTCTAATAAAAAGATCTATATCAGAACAATATGTCCCCACCATCTGGAAAACTTCATACATCACTCCACTCCACCAAAGCGGCAATTCTACTGAATTGTCTAATGACCACCCTATCACAATTCTACCTCCACTATCCAAAATACTGGAAAGAATTGTTTATAAGCAAATCATGGAACACCTAGCCACAAACTAATTAGCAACCAATACGCAACACGGATTTTGTCCACACCACAGCACCACAACCTCTCTCGTGTCATTTACAAACACAGTTAACAACCACAGGAATAATAGTAGGCATCTATCCTCCATCTTTTTAGACTTATCAAAAGCTTTTGATATGATAGATCACTACAAACTCCTACATCCTTATCACACTCTACTCTTACCTGGCTCCAAAGCTACCAAACTGGCAGACAACAAGCAGTACATTGGCACCAAAATCTATCTCCTCTACTGTCACCCTAGGAGTACCCCAAGGGTCTATTCCTGGCCCCTTACTCTCCTCCATATTTACAAATAATCTCTACACCGCAGCCCCTTCTGCCACAATTATCCAATACGCTGATGATTCCACAGTAATATGTGCTACCAATACCCTTCAAGAGCTACACACACTCACTCAATCATCCTTTCTCAAAATAGAATCCTGGCTAACAAGCTCCCGCTTGATTTTAAACCCTAGTAAGACAAAACTTAAGATATTCCATCCCAATAAAGCTACTATACCCATAAGATCCTTTCACATTGCCTCTGCAAATAATACTACTATCATCCCCTCTCCATACACCAAACTACTGGGTGTGAAAACAGACACCAATATGAGATTTGACATCCCCATATCCTAATCAATTAAAACGTACACAAAAATTAGGTGCACTATATTGAAACAAGCAGTGTTTCATAAAAACACAAGAATAACTATTGCCAAACTCATTTGATCTCATCTCTTCTCTATGCATCATGTATACCTATTAACCTCAGGAAAACTGAACTAGCAAAACTGGAATCCTGTTACAATAAAATAGCTAGATATGCAGCAAACACTACATTCAGATCTCATCATTGCTCTGCCCTAAAACAATTAAACTGGTTAGACCTTCCCTAACTCTTACACCAGTCCCAACTTAACATGGCTTACAAAATCTTTTATCATCCTGAAAAAAACTCCATCACTACAAGGCTTAATAGAGCCTTACTCCAGTAGCAGACCTCTGCACTCTAGCAATAAGCCCCTCCTACAAATCTCAACAGCACACAATCGTACTGGAGAATCCATCTAATCGCATTATACTGCTAAAATTTGGAATTCTCTACCTAGCAATATCACATCTAGCACTACTTTAACTAAATTTAAAAAAATGCTAAAAACCCACCTTACCAGTAAATGGCTCTGCCCTTGCTCACCCCCAGACTAAGAACTCCCCACTCATCTTAAACAACCTTTCTTCATACTAACACTATTATCCTGAGCTTCACAGCTGATTTATGTAATGTTATTACTATTAACTTATATGCACTCACTAAAGTGGGAACTTTCCTAACCTGCAAAAATTGTGTAAATATAACTCAAAGATTTTTCTACTCACCTTGTATGTTAAGTAATTCTATCTCAGACATATCTTTATTTTGTACATATTTGTTACTATCAATTAATGTAAACTATACTCCATGTCCAATTGTATATCCTGTCTATTTATACTGTCTCATACAGGCTACCATTTGTAATCTCATTTTCTGTTTAAGTATTCTCTGAAATATTTGTTCATTGGATTTCTCTATGTGGAGCTTTTCTCCCTGGGCCTCCGCTGAAAAAGGGCATGTTATCCATTTGGACTATCCTGGTAAACAAATGTACAATAAATAAAAAAATAAAAAATAAATAAATACTGTATGTAACATATGCCAGCATAGCTATCTGGAGTTTTGTAAAGAATTTTATGTCATTTGTATATCAAACTGATTTGTACAGATGCTTGTATTAAAATGTATTTGTAAAGCTTGTGTTAAAAATGTATCAACAGTGGATTCTGCTGGACAGAAAATAAATATACATGCATTTCAGGCTGTATTGTGGTAACTGATGAAATGTATATATGTTAATAGCGGATGCTGAAATGGAAGGGGTGAAGCTCAGCCCAGCTTACCTTAAGAAAAATAGTTTGCAATTAAATGACTTGGTTTAAGCCATAAAGATTTTATCTCATAGGCCTGAATGCAGCCAGAGATGCGATGTCTGGTGTAGGATCTTGCTCTTATTGTCCTTATTGGTGAACTAATTATTACTCTGGGGTGCCAGAAAATGGCTGGTTAGTTTCTACAAGAAGGATGAAAGTACTGAAATTGTGTTACAGTCTCTAGATGCCTTAGCAAAGCTCTAGGTATGTATTGTGACACATCTGTGTTAGATTCTAGTTCAGTTTCTAGTCAGGGGGGTAGTATGGGAGCCACAGGATCAGTTGACCAGATGTGATATCATTCTATAAACAGCACTGAAATCATTTTAGAAATTATTGAGAGATGCGATAGTGACACTCAGCACTCTTTTTTGGAACTGACAAGACCACTCACCCACTTCATGTTGCCTTGCTTTAGTAAGTAACCAGGGAACAGCAATTCTTCAGTCAGTTAGGAAAATATATTAGTGAAATATCTGAATATTTCCATCTGTGTTGTTTTTATATTTCCTGTGAAATGAAACTCTGCTGTTTATTGTAACTAGATATTCAGTATTTTCATGTTTTCTATTTTATTATTTATTATTAAATATATCCATACCTTTCATTAACCCAGCCACTGGGGATGCACAAGCCAGTGCATTTCTTTGTGCCGGTGCCAAGCCCAGATAAATGGGAAGGGTTGCATCAGGAAGGGCATCTGGCATAAAACTTTGCCAAATAATTCATGCAGACACCAGTATTTACATACTGGATCGGTCGAGGCCTGGGTTAACAACGACCACCACCAGTACTGTTGGCCAACAGGGTGCTGGCAGAAATTTAGCTACTGTTGGATGAAGGAGGAGAAGAGGTGGAAGGCATGGTCAAAGGCAGGAAGAGGTGAGAAAGGCTAGGACTGTAGTAGTGAAGGTCGGAACTTTGAATGCTGGCAGTATGACTGGTATAGGGAGAGAGCTAGCTGATATGATGGACAGAAGGAAGGTTGGTATATTGTGTGTGCAAGAGACCAGATGGAAGGGGAGTAAGGCTAGGTGTATCGGAAGTGGGTTCAAATTGTTTTATCATGGTGTGGATGGGAGGGGAAATGGCATAGGAGTTATCCTGAAGGAACAGTATGCTAAGAGTGTTTTTGAGGTGAAAAGAGTGTCAGATAGAGTGATGTTTATGAAGCTGGAAATTGATGTTGTAATGATGAATGTTGTTAGTGCATATGCTCCAAAAGTTCGGTGTGCAATGGATGAGAAAGGAAAAATTTAGAGTGAGTTGGATGAAGTGGTGTTGACTGTACCCAAGGGTGAGAGAGTGGCAATTGGAGCAGATTTCAATGGGCATGTTGGTGAAGGGAACAGAGGGGATGAAGGAGTGATTGGTAGGTGTGGTGTTAAACAAAGGAATGCAGAAGGTCTGATGGTAGTGGATTTTGCGAAAAGGATGGACATGGCTGTGGTGAATACATATTTTAACAAGAGGGAGGAGCATAGGGTGACATACAAGAGTGGAGGAAGATGCACACAGGTGGATTATATCTTATGTAGGAGGGCCAGTTTGAAGGAGATTGGAGACTGTAAAGTGGTGACCAGGAAAAGTGTAGTTAGGCAGCATAGGATGGTGGTTTGCAGGATGACGTTAGTGATCGAGAAGAGGAGGAGGAGTGTGAGGTCAGCACCAAGGCTCAAATGGTGGAAACTGAAAAAGGGTAATTGTGAGGTGGAGTTCAGGGATGAGTTAAGACAGGCACTGGGTGGCAGTGAAGAGTTACCAAATAGCTGGGTAACTACAGCAGAGCTAGTAAGGGAGACAGCTAGAAAGGTGCTTGGTATGACATCTGGACAGAGGAAGGATGACAAGGAGACATGGTGGTGGAATGAGGAAGTGCAGGAGAGTATACAGAGAAAGAGGTTGGCAAAGAAGAAGTGGGATTGTCAGAGGGATGAAGAAAGTAGACAGGAGTATAAGGAGATGAGGTGCATGGCAAAGAGAGAGGTGGTGAAGGCTAAGGATAAGGCATATGAAGAGTTGCATGAAAGGTTGGACACTAAGGAGGGAGAAAAGGACCTGTACTGATTGGTTAGACAGAGGGACCGAGCTAGGAAAGTTGTGCAGCAGGTAAAGGTGATAAAGGATAATGAGGGAAACATACAAGCAAGGAGAGTGTGTTGAGGAGATGGAAAGAGTACTTTGAGGGGGTTGATGAATGAAGAGAATGAGAGGGAGAGAAGGTTGGATGATGTGGGGATAGTGAATCATGAAGTACAATGGACTAGCAAGGAGGAAGTAAGGATAGCTATGAAGAGGATGAATTATGGAAAGGCTGTTGTTCCAGATAACATACCTGTGGAAGCATGGAGGTGTTTAGGTGAAATGGCAGTGGAGTTTTTAACCAGATTGTTTAATGAAATCTTGGAAAGTGAGAGGATGCCTGAGGAATGGAGAAAAAGTGTTTTGGTACTGATTTTTAAGAATAAGAGTGATGTACAGAGCTGTAGTAACTACAGAGGGATTACATTGATCAATCACAGCATGAAGTTATGGGAAATAGTAGTGGAAGCTAGGTTAAGAAGGGACATGTTGATTAGTGATCAGCAGTATGGTTTCATGCCAGGAAAGAGCACTACAGATGTGATGTTTGCTCTGAGAGTGTTGATAGAGAAGTACAGAGAAGGTCAGAAGGAGTTGCATTGTGTTTTTGTAGACATAGAGAAAGCATATGATGGTGCCTAGAGAGGAGTTGTGGTATTGTATGAGGATGTCGGGAGTGTCAGTCAAGTATGTAAGAGTGGTACAGGATATGTACGAGGGTAGTGTGACAGCGATGAGGTCTGCGGTGGGAATGATGGATGCATTTATGGTGGAGGTGGGGTTACATCAAGGATCAGCTCTGAGCCCTTTCTTATTTGGACAGGTTGACAGACGAGATCAGACAGGAATCCCCGTGGACTATGATGTTTGCAGATGACATTGTGACCTGTAGTGAGAGTAGGGAACAGGTAGAGGAGACCTTGGAGAGATGGAGATATGCTCTAGAGAGAAGAGGAATGAAGGTCAGCAGGACTAAGACAGAATATATGTGTGTGAATGAGAGGGAGGATAGAGGAATGGTGAGGATGCAAGGAGTAGAGGTGGTGAAGGTGGATGAGTTTAAATACTTGGGATCAATAGTTCAGAGTAATGGTCAGTGTGGAAGAGAGGTGAAGAAGAGAGTACAGGCAGGATGGAGTGGGTGGAGAAGAGTGTCAGGAGTGATTTGTGACAGACGAGCACCAGTAAGAGTGAAAGGGAAGGTCTACAAGAGGGTAGTGAGACCAGCTATGTTATATGGGTTGGAAACAGTGGCATTGACAAAAAGGTAGGAGTTTGAGCTGGATGTGGCAGAGTTAAAGATGTTAAGATATGCACTGGGTCTACCGAGGGTGGACAGGATTAGGAATAAGTATATTAGAGGGTCAGCCCAGGTTGGAAGGTTTGGAGACAATGCCAGAGAGGTAAGATTACATTGGTTTGGACATGTGCTGAGGAGAGATGCTGAGTATATTGGGAAAAAGATGCTAAGGATGAAGCTACCAGGTAACAGGAAAAGAGGAAGGCCTAAGATAAGGTTTATAGATGTGGTGAGAGAGGACATGCAGGTAGTTGGTGTGACAGAGCAAGACGCAGAGGACAGGAAGGAATGGAAACAGATGGTCCACTCTAGTGACCCCTAATGGGAACAGCTGAAAGAAGATGATGATATCCATACCTTTCATTGTGGCTGGTCTTTTTGAAACTAGTTTAAACTATTTGGTGACACTGTAGGCTTCATACCCCTGAAAGTCTTATCACTTGGAAACACTACCATTTGTATAAGTATTAACTTTACTGAGAGTAATTGGGTACACTGATAACAGCCTTAACGTATCTGGCTGGTGGCAATAAATCTACCTTATAGGCTTGGTGAAGGTGGTATATCAGGTAAATCTGTGCCAGCCTTTCCCAGGTGTGTATATGTGTGTGTGTGTGTGGTGTGTGCATATGTGCGTGCGTGTGTGTGTGTGTGTGTGTGTGTGTGTGTGTGTGTGTGTGTGTGTGTGTGTGTGTGTGTGTGTGTGTGTGTGTGTGTGTGTGTGCGTGTGTGTGTGTGTGAAAATCAAATCTCAAAGAGTGCTTATGTCAGCTACTTGGAACAGGGATACAGACCACTGATTTCTGCAGTGAGAAAAGTGGAGTTTTATTTGTGTCCGGGAGCGGTAGACTAGTCCCAGGACTGGGTGTGCTCCCTGTATGCTCTTAAGGGAAATTGTGCTTGGTGCAGAGAGCTGCATCTGAAGTTACTGTGTGTATCTATTTTTGTTCAAAGTGAATGTTCACCACTGGTGTCAGTTGTGAGGATTGAGGCTTCTTGATTACTGACCCAGAGGAGGGATGTCACAGCTGGAATCTGCCACAGGAGGTAGCCATGGGTACTGTCACAAACAAATGAAATGAATGTGTGAATTAAGAAAGATCCCTAATAATGAATTTCATATGAGCATGTCAGACTGATGGCAATTAAATGAGTATGTTCATGTGCATGCGATTGCAATCCATCCTACATCATTGTTTTATGTTCAAAGAAGTCTTCTATGTATGACTGTACACATGCCACCTGAGAAGTTGAGCACACCTGTGCACACCACAGGACTCAATTCATGTGACAAAGTAGCAATCTCACCATGCCATTGGCAGAACAAATGTGTACTGCCATGAAATACAAAGCCATGTTCACATGTGTTCATGCAGCATATCAAGGAATAAGAATGACATGGTGTAATTGTTGTTGCGTCAGAACATTTACACAAAAAGAAAACCTATGCTATAATTGAACATCAAGCTGTACAACTCCTCCAAATAAGAATATGGCTATTAATCACATTCAACACAGAGGAACTATCACAGCTGTTGAACTCCACGTATGTGAAGTCATTCAATCAGCTGTACTGTATTTGCCCATAATTCTTATTGTCTAATTGATGGGGAATGTCTCTGCCACTCTACACTTATAAAGTATAATTGGAGGAGATCTTTTTCATACAGAATAGTTAAGGACATAAATGCTTATAGTCACTCAAGGCTACTTTGGAACATTTGCCTAAGAGTTGAGAAAATCAACATCACAGTTGGATCAATGAATGTGCCCTGGTATAAGTACATCATCAGCTGTTATATGGTGGTTATGTGAAAGCATTACATTACATATATGAATCAAGGTATATGTGTCCTTGTAATTACTCAGAAAGAATTTTGCTGTACGTCAGACAACATTGCCTAATGCTGGGTATATCCAAACAAACCTGTAACTCCCTGCTGTTGTCACTGTGATGGAAGAACAACAATTATGTCCAATGTGGATATAATCCTGTATTAGAACACATGCCTTACTTAGGCAACAACATACATTACATCATCTCATGTCCTCAGTCCTGAGAATGTGCTTCAGTACAACTCTGATGGAATGACAATTTGTTCAAATAACAGCATTAGTCTTCAATACAGCTTTTCCAAAGGAAATGTAGAATAAACACTTGTAACAGGAACAACATCTACACATGAACATAGCACATGAGGTTGACAACTCTGCTAACAACATGTAGAATAATTGTAAGCAGTGACGTCAAGATGTGAGCTACATGGCTAATATCACAGGCTTATGAGGGTTTGCTGAAACACAAGCAGATTTATTTGATGACTATGACACTGCACATTGCAATGAATGACATCACCATTGAGTATTATGTTCATGTTTCCACTAAAAAGTGGTTGCACAGCACAAGCACACTGCTCATATATGTATGTGCAGCATGTTCTGCAAAGTAGGAGGAAGAAACAAAGAAACACAGATGACAAACATTCCTTTATTTGAAATCCCTACAAACTGACTGTTAGAATCCAGACATAAGTATATTATATGCACACACCACAGGAGAAGTCTGATTGCATGTGAACCACACAGCATCTTTGAAAGGTTGGCATTAGCTGTGGTCATGCAAAGGAGAAGTGTGTGCAAAACTGACTTCTACAGCTATGTGGACTTTTAAATGTTGTCAGTACTAAGAGATGTAACACACTCCTACATTCATTTACATTCAAGCACAATCAGGAGATTCTCACTGTTGTAGTCAAACAAACTATATACTAGTGGTATGACAGTGCATAATTAACATGATGACTTCATCGGTGTGTTGCAGACAGTATGCATTTGTGGACAGAGTGAAAAGGGGATGTGGGATTGATCAGGCCATCTAAATGTTTCTCACCTGTGGAAGTCAAATTAGCATCCCTTTTGAATTTGATGTAATGGCCCCACCTTCACACATGCAAATTGATTTGTGAGATTAAGTCCCCCTGCCTATCTAGCTACCTAATCTAGAGGGCACAGTTCTAAACACAAGTGCCACTGCAGAAGTCTGAATTCAATACTGGAATGTGCAACTTATAGAAAATGACATCAGCATTATATTGCTGAAAAGATGATGTTGGGAGACTATCACCACACCAAGAGTAGGAGACAACAACAGATTGATGTTGTACAGCCAATTGTGCTAAATCAAGTATGTCAGGATTGCACATAGCAAAAGTGGATGGCTATGTATGGGTCATTTTTTTTTGTTGGACAGGTGCCTATTTTTTACTTTTTTTAACATTCAAAGAGAGAGGAATGTTGGGGTAGGGGATTAGGACTGTGAGAGTTCAGTAAAATGTCAGGTAAGGAAGCAGGTACAGACATACAGGACAAACAAGACAGACAACAATGATGATGGGCACAAAAGGTTGGGGGACACGATGACTGGGGATAGGTAGGGGACCACGGAAGCACACCCACATCAAGCCAGAGAACAGTGATAAGCTAGTCCTCACCCTCAGTACTGTCATCATCATCACTGTCTCCTGTCTTAGTTTCCTATGTCAGTGTGCTTGATATGACATCATCTTGGAATTTGAACAAAGCAGCTTTTCTACACAGATGATTTGGGCACCGAGACCCCTTTCCTTCATACCCCCTACCAGTCCTGTTAGCTCTTAGCAGGTGACAAAATCACCACCTCCACTACTTCTACTCCTAGAGGGTAGTACTGCACCAGCTGCAGGGGGAGAGCTACCTGTTGCAGATGGGGCAGGTAGGGCAGGGGTTCTGGAAGTAGCACTGCCAGCCTGGGATCCTGAAGTGCTGAATATCAGTGCTGCAACATGTGAAGGGATGGTGGGCTGATCCACAGTGGTCAATGTAACTCTGTGTGCTGCATGTCAGTTTTATAAGCAGAAATGTATGACAACAGAACATTTTTAACCCATATAAAATATTCTCCCCACAAAAAAGAGGAAGAAAAAAATGAGAGCGAAAGCACGGCTTGAGACAAGGGAGAGAAAATTAGATCCATGGCATATCACATGACTATATAATTTCAGAAAATAAGCAGTTATGATTATCCAGACTATACACCTTTGACACATCCAGGTATGATGGGAAGGTCTCACTCTGCTGTACCATTAATTAAGTGCACTGCTATGATATCATAAATACAAATATTTATTACAGAATTGCCATATTGCATACAATTACAATAATTATTAGGATTACAGTAAGTCCTGATGCATGTGTACCCCATGCCACTCTGAGGTGCGTTAATCTCTCCTAGTGTGCCTCACAGTTCACTGCAATATCTTCAGCAGCTGTATAACACAGAAGAGGAGAAGAAGAGACATGAACGCATATTAAATAACAGTCTTGGCTAGATACTGTATTCTATATCATTTAATACAGATGGATCAGTATACTTTCACAACTGAGGGCTGTCAGCACTTCTAAACTCAACCTTCTGTTGGCTAAGGATGCCCTTCTTGCAGCATTTCAGGTCACTATAGTGGTGATGACAATTCTCTCCAGTGCATGGGACACCAGTTGCACTGGAAGCAGCCATGGCTACTCTGCTCCAAGCCTCAGTCTTATACTGATATCCAGTATAGGCCCCTGCAGCAGCGTAGGGTTGTAGTGTTTCACGAGGAGTGACACAAAATTCCTGGACTCCACAACACCCCACCTCTGTGCTCTAAATTTAGCACCATCATTTCCTGCACCAGCCATTCCTCCAGAAGTCAAACAGCAACTCTAAGTATGAATTGGCACCAAATTCCAATCTTGCATTTACTACTGCACAAACACACACCACTATGCAAACTGCATTTGACAGATGGAAAGCACAGAGGCATTTGCAAAAAAAAAAGAGGAAGGCATTTTATGAAACCGCAACAAAGGTCTGAAACATGGTAGTGAGATTTGCCATGCGAGATGCTCATCTTCTTCATACTTTTTCAGATGGTCAACACTGACATGCTTAATTGGTTGGCAAATTATCCTTAGTGTTTTGGAGGTTAAATAGGATTGTTGGCACATAACTATCTGGAATTACATGCTGTAAAAAGTTAGTTGACCAATGTGGTAATCAAACCTAAGGCAGAAATAATGCATAAATTTCAATCAAGATGATTATTTGTCAGTGTTACAGGAGAACTCTCTTTCAACCACATTCATTACAGATAATCTGCTTTCAGTATGAATGTAGATATACATTAGATAGGCCTGTATGTGTGTGTGACTTTAGGAAGTCTTGTGAAATGCATTCCCATGAAAGAGTCATTATTACTGTTTGTGAATGTACATCAGATGTACGGACTTTTATGAGCTGATTAGTACAGGTTGGGATATGATACATACATAGTTCACTACACAGACTGTCCCAAACACAGAGTTGGGCTATGTGAGGAGAGAAGCTGATTTTAACTTAAGTATTCTGCCCATGCAAGTGCACTGTTAATCCACTATCATAATTATCCTGTGTAAATAATTACACGCATTTAACTTCATTTCATTGGTGCAGCGGAAGCATTGTCACCTCACAGCAAGAGGTTCTCTGGTTCGATTTTTGGCTGGGGTGCCTTCTGTGCAGAGTCTGCATGTCCTCCCTGCATTCGTTTGGGTTTCCTCAGGGTGCTTCTGTTTCTTCCCACATTACAACGACATGCATCTGGAGTATTTCTCACTGGGCTTCTGCTGAAAATGGCTTTGTTCCAAGTCAGATTTTCCCAGTTAACAAAATGTTACATAGATAAAAAAAAAAAATCACTTATGAGATATGCTGCTTAGAAAAATGTGTCTATCAAAGCATTAATGACACATTTCTTGCAATAAACATAATTATGATAGCCATCTATATGTAGATTCCTATATTATATGCAGACATACCTTCCTATCAAAGTGTTGTTAGAAATTGTATTCTGACACTCTTTGTAAAAAATAAATACTAGCTAGATTTGAACCCTAGAGGACCTCTCTGTTTCTATTTCTAAAATTGGTGCACTTACACCTTGTGGCACAAAGACAGCTACACAGGATCTGGGTGTTCCCCTCTCAGTACTATCCAGAGTGCTGATGTCTGTGCTTTGTTACTAATCCTATTTGTACTACAAAATCCTCCTCCATAAAGGGGGAGCAACTACAGACCCTGGGAACTATCGGCCCATTAGCCTGACAAGTTTGGTATGCAAAGCTATGGAGCTCATCATGATAGACCTGCTTAACAAAGATACAGAGAATCTCCAAACTCTTGACCCCACAAAGTTTGGCTTTGTCAAGAGGAGATGCTGCCTCCAGAACCTAGTTGACTTCTTCGAGACAGTCACCAAGGATGTGGATGAGGGTAAGGCAGTGCATACAGCCTACCTCAACCTGGCCAAGGCCTTTGATACTATTCCCCACTCAGGTATTGATAAACTCACCAAACTAAGCATCAATCCTTACATCACTAGGTGGGTTGCAAATAGGCTCACAGACAGGACCCACAGAGTAAAAGTTGCGGATTCCAAGTCAGACTGTCGACCAGTCATGAGACAAGTCCCACAGGGCTTAGTCCTGAATCCTCTCCTGTTTGGCATCTACTTCTCAGAAGTCCAGGCCAACACAGAAGGACTTTGGCTGACCAAAATCACCAATGACTGTGAGCTAGGAGTTATTATCAACTCCCAAGTGATGCAGACATCCTCTCTGAGACCAATGACTGGTGTCGGAACCATGATTAATGCCAAAAATGCCAAAAAATGCATTATCATCCCCTTTGGAAAAATCTCACTTCCCACAAATTACCACGTTGATGAGATCCTACTGAACACTGAAGCAGCCATAAGAGATCTTGGCACCCAGGTGGACAGCCACTTCATCTTCGATCACCACATTGCCACTGTGGTCAGAAAGTCCTTCTATGTGGCACATGTTATAACCAAAGGTTTCGCATCCAGGAAGAAAGAGGTCATCATCCCTCTCTACTCATCCCTCATTAGACCACTCATCAAATATAATGCCCCATTTGGCATGTACCTGACCAGACACCTACAACAGCTGGAGAGGCCACAGAAGTACCTCACAAAAAGGATCCTAGGCCTTAAACACATGTCCTACATGGAGAGACTGAAGAAGCTTCAGCTATTCCCATTCTCTTATTGCCTACTTACAGGTGATCTCTGCTTAACTTACAAAGCCATATCAACCCAGCCCTACTTGAAATGCTGCACCTAAAGAAATCCCAATCCCCCCACGCCACACGCTCCAGAGATCACGACCTCATTACCACAATTAACAGAACATGCTGGAGCGACAGGTTTACCTCCCAAAGACTGCCCATTCTCTGGAATAAGCTTCCCATTCATGTCAAGCAAAGCAACTCGCGGGCCCTCTTCAAGAGAAATCTTGACGAGTGCAAGGGTAACAGAAAGTTCAGTCAAGGGATCATTCCAGTTGCCTGCTGGATAGAGGCACTGTGAAGTAACATCAGGTGGCACGGTGCCTAGGCAATTTTTTTGGGCTTGGCTTGTAAAAGCTCCAGGGCCATTAGACTAGTACACACCTATGAACCTATGAAAAGGCTTCCCAAATAAAACGTGTAACATTTTCTTTAAGCAGGTAAGTTTGATTGCATGCCACTCAGCAGTGAGCATCTGCACAAGGCAAGAAACTGGAAAAAAAGATGTAAATCATACATGTGGTGTAATACTTTCCACATTCCCTTTACTCTGCCTGGATTCGAACCCCAGAGAAACTCTGTTAAGGGGCCAAAGCCCCCACATTTACATTTTCTGCTACTGAAACAGGTATACAGAAGGTGCACATCACTCACTCATTAGAAATACTGTGCATCCATCCCAAAACTGTTTGCACTAATAGAAATGACAGAAATGAGTGTGTTCCCTCTTCCTACACTTGTGAGCCCTGTTTGCTGTCTGCTAACCAGTGTGGCAAAAGACATGTATAACAATTTATATGATACACAACAAAACATAAGCTGCATTTTCACATCTGCTGCAAACATTCCAAGCAGTATGGGGCTTCAAGCAGGATTCAAACCTTGCATCCATTTTCCTGTTTCTTTAGAATCATTTCATTTAATCAATGTGCTACATTGTTACTCATATGCAATGTATAATTTCTTCTCTTACTCTATTCAGATTGCTGTAGCAAAGCGCACCTGTGTCACTCTAAAATGCACTGTTGATGACATGACAAATTAAATTTCTCAGTTTGTACTTTGGGCAGTGAACTCTTGTTCACTGCTTCAAAATGCTGCTAATCCTCAGTGTTCATTGCCAAAACCCATGCAGATGAGAAGCAAAACAAACAAAAAATATATTGTCGGGCGCCACTCTAAAATGCACTACTGATGAAATGACAAATTAAATGCCTTAGTTTGTACCTTGGGCAGTGGGCTCTTGTTCACTGCTTTGAAATGCTGCCAGTCTTCATAGGTTCACAGGTTCATAGGTTGTTACTAGGCTATCGGCCCCAGGGCCTATACAAGCCTAGTCATAACAATTCCCTGGCTATTTCTTCCCACAATATTTACTTCCCTGGACCCCTGTCTAGCAGGGCGACTGACGTGATCCCCGACATGAATTTCCTATCACCCATCCAGTCGTCAAGGTTCCTTTTGAAGAGGGCCAAAGAGGCGCTCTGCTTGACATGTATGGGCAGTCTATTCCAGAGTCTGGGGAGTCTCTAGGTCAGGAACCTATCCCTCCAGCATGTTTTGTTCATTGTGATGACAAGGTTTAGATCCTGGAGCATGTGGCTCTGAGAGATTGGGATTTCTTTAAGTGTAGCATGTCAAGCAGCTCTGGATTTGACATGGCCTTGTATGTTAAGCAGAGGTTGCCTCTGAGTAGATGATATGCGACAGAGTATAGCTGGAGTTTTTTTAGATGGTCAGCATAGGGCATCTGCTTTATGCCTGTGATTCTTTTAGTGAGGCATTTCTGCAGCCTTTACAATTGTTGCAGATGTCTTGAGAGGTACATACCAAACAGGGCATTGTATTCTATAATGGGTCTAATGAGGGATGAGTACAGTGAGACAATAACCTCCTTTTTTCTGGATGAAAAGCCCTTAGTGATGAGGTGTGCCACATAGAAGAATTTCCTGACTGTTGTAGCAATGTGATTATCAAAGGTGAGACCACTGTCCACCTGTGTCCCTAAGTCTTTTATCACTCTTTCAGTGTTTAGTGTACTACCACCTATGTGGTAATTCATGAGTATATGTTTTTCCCAAAGGGGATAACTATACATTTCTTGGCATTGAGCTTGAGCCCATGGCTCTGGCACCAAGCATCTGCTTCTGTAAGGCTCTTTTGTAGAATATTCACATCATTTGGGGATTCAATAATGGCTCCCAGTTTGCAGTCATCTGTGAACTTTGTTAGCCAGAGTCCCTTAGTCTTGGCCTATACTTCAGAGAAGTAGATGCCAAACAAGATCTGTCCCAGGACTGAACCCTGAGGTACTCCACTTATCACTTGTCTGGAGCTGGATTTGGAGTCGGCTACTTTTACAGTGTGGGTTATGTCAGTAAGCCAGTTGTCAACCCATTGAGTGACATAGAGATTAATGCCCAGCTTTATAAGTTTATCTATAATTCCAGAGTGGGGGATGCTGTTGAAGGCCTTGGCAAGGTCCAGATAGGCTGTGTGGATGACCTTACCCTCGTCCACAGCTCTGAAGACTGATTCAAAAAAGTCAATCAGATTCAGGAGACAAGATCGGCCCTTCACGAACCCAAACTGGGTGGGGTCCAGTGTTTGAAGGTTGCCAATGTCTTTGTTTATAAGTTCCTTGATAATACATTCCATGGCATTGCAGATCAGGCTCATCAGACTGGTGGGGTGGTAGTTCTCAGGATTCAAGGTGGATCCCCCCTTGTGTAGTGGGATAACTGTAGCTCTGTGCCACTCAGTGGGCACGAAGCCTGAGGTGAGGCTATGATTAAACATGACACTTAGGTGAGGTGCCAGTTCATTTTGTAGTTCATGTAGTACACAGCCCGGGATGTCATCTGGTCCCATGGATGCTGTATTCTTAGCTTTGGAGAGTGCAGTTTTTACCTGTGTGGCCATTATTACCAGAATTTGGCAATCTTTTGATATTGAGATGGGCCATTTAGGGGGTGAGAGGGGGGTGAAGTTGGTACTGAATCGATCAGCCAGGATATTGGCAATATCCTTGGGATCAGTATATTTAATGCCATTCTGTTGTAGCTAAGAGCAGATCTGAGCATTTCTATTTAGAATCTTGACATAGCTATAGAATGTCTTGTGGTTGTCTTTGGAATCTTTGGCAATTTTATTTTCGTAACTAGCTTTGGAGGATTTTTGGAGGGATCTCAGATTTTTACTGAGGCTGGTAAGGGAGTTTTTTGCATCCTGGGATATTCCACTTTTCTGCAACAGTTTCTTACTTTTGTTGTAAAGTTTGTTTATGGCAGGGGACCAATATATTGGCTTCATTTTTTTGGAGGAGAGCATCTTGGTTCTATTAGGGATGGCACGATTCATGCATGAGTGGATGTGCTTGTACAGTGCCTTAGTGTAGGATTCAGCAGTCGAACTTTCAGCTCCCGTCTGCATGGGTGTCATGAAGTTTGTCACTTCTGACTTGAGTACCATGAAGGTGGCTTTGGAGAAGTTTTTTATGAAGGTTTCCTTACAGGGAGGTGGGGGAGGGATGTGGATATCAAGGGTGATTAGCTTATGGTCAGACCTGATCAACGAGGGGGTAACCATAGGTGTGGAGCATAGATTTCCCATGTTGGTAATGACCAGTTCTAGGATATTGGAGCCCCTGATGGGACTATGGATTAATTGATCCAGGGCATTGGAATTTATGAATTCCAAAAAACAATGGGTAAAGGTGTTGGTACATGAGTAGTTTTCCAGGTTAATGGTAGGGTAGTTGAAATCACCCAATATTAGAGTGTTTGGTTATATCTTAATATTTTCCAGTATGTTTAGAAAGGTGTAGTGAGAATCATGGGGCATGGTGGGGGATCTGTAGCAAGCTACAATTTGGATTGCAGTCTTACCTAGTGTTAGTTGCACCTGGAGAATTTCAGATGCATTGTGTTGGATAACTAGCCTGGTGGTGTGAATATCCTTGGTGAATATAGACACTCCTCCACCTTTAGTGTTTCAGTCCTGGTTTGGTGGCCGAAAAGTGTGGTAAGAGTTGTAGCCTGGTATTGCAGGGGTGCTCTCTGGAGCTTTGAATCATGTCTCAGTTACTGCACAGACATCAATGTTCTCTATTTTTAGGAGTGCCTCGAGAGAGTGCATTTTTAAATTTAGACTTCTAGCATTGAGTAGCATTACATTCAGATTTTGCATGCTTGTACCTGTTATAGTGGTGGTTTTGCCCTTTGAACTTTGCCTAAAAAAGGCACTATAGGGTTGGCAAGAACCTTATCCAGTAACCTGAATCCCAGGGGTGACAGGTGCAGACCATCTCTAGCAAAGCATCGTGGTCTGTCGATCATGTCATCCCAGGCAGACAGGTTCTGGATCCCCTTTGAATGACACCAGAAGCTTAGCCAATTGTTGAAGTCAATCATTTTGTCCTTATGCTATGGTATCATTCTGGGCAAAGGCAGGATGCTACTCAGGGCTAGGGTCATACCTGCCTGGGCAACATGATGCAAGTGCTCCTCCATGTCTCTTTTCATGTAGTCCAGGGAGGTATATCTCAAGTCATTCACTCCAACATGGACAATGACAGAGTCATATTTTTACTTGTGGAGTGACTTGAGTGCATGCATTATGTGGTGGATCCTGGCAGCCGACAGGCAGCTGACTGTATTTTCTCCTTGTTCAGCCTGGTGAGTGGGAATTCAGTGTGCCAGACTATAGAGTCACCTATGACTAAAGTGTTTGGTATGCTGTCTTGCCTTAAGGGCTGTTGTTGGGTGGCACACTGGTATTGTGAGCTATGTGACACTTTGGTTGTGACTGGTGTTTGTTTGCATTTCAGCTTTGGAGGTCCTTGTTGCTTGGGCAGGTTACTGTTAAGGGCCTCCGCATATTAGGGTTTAGTGTTACTATGTGACAGTGTTGGTGGTGTTGGTTTAGAAGGGCTATGTGTTGCTTGAGGTGTAGTGCAGGTGTTAACCTTCTCCTCTTGACTGTCTAGCACAATCTTGGGTGGAGAGAACTTTGCCTCCAGTTTGGCTCACCCAGACTCTGCTACACTTTGCTGCGTGGTGTTGGTTTAGAAGGGCTATGTTGCTTTGTGTTGCTTGAGGTGCAGTGCCTTCTCCTCTTGACTGTCTAGCACAATCTTGGGTGGAGAGAACGTTGCCTCCAGTTTGGCTCACCCAGACTCTGCTACACTTTGCTGCGAGGGAAAGGTTAGTTTGCTTTTTATTTGTTGTATTTTGTATTACTTTATAGCCTTTTTCTATTTTGAATACTGTGATTTGTTTTCTTTACCTTGAATTTTACTTGTATTCTGCTTTTAACTGCATATTAAAACTTGAAAAGAGACCACAGCTCTGTCTCTTGTGAGTCAGGCAGAAATCGGAACAGATCAATTAAGGACTCGCACATAAGATAGAACAGGTCAGTTAAGGTTAATCATCTGTGAACTGAAGGGGTGGAGCTAGGAACTAAACCTTCTATTTAAGGGTTAAAATTAAACATTTCAGATCTTTACTGGAAAGGCTCACCCAGATTGTATGACACTTTGCTGTGAGGGAAAGGTTAGTTTGCTTTTTATTTGTTGTATTTTGTATTACTTTATTGCCTTTTTCTATTTTGAATACTGTGATTTGTTTTCTTTACCTTGAGTTTTACTTGTATTCTGCTTTTAACTGCATATTAAAACTTGAAAAGCCACCACAGCTCTGTCTCTTCTGAGTCAGGCAGAAATTGTTTTCCTCACCCTCCCACCCAGTTACTGTTGTGTTCTTAAACACCACTGTCTTTCTAGTTGCCTGACCCTAATGTTAATTTGACCATATATCTCATTTCCTCTCTGCTTTTTACTGGCTTGTGTGAGTAAGCACAAAATTATCATTTTGTGAAATAACTCCTCTTCAACTATTTAAATTTATTGGCCATCCTACTGTATTCCATAGTACCAGAATACAAAAGTGACCACCCCCTTTCAATCTATCTTGCATTTTTTTTAAATAGTGACTCTCCACTAAAACTTAACTTTTTAGACAGGTAAAACTCAAGTTACCTACTTTCACATCTAACTCCTCTAGTGCACACTGCAATGTTTAGGATAAACCATTTTTTTGCATCTTACCTTTAAGCATCCCTGTGACTAGCACTTGCTCTAAAATCTGCTGGAAAGCACTAGGAAGCTTTAAACTGATACAAGCACTCAACTCTCCTTGTTAATAAGGAGAAATTAATCGTAGGCACTAAACAGCCAATAATTGCAAAGTACCTTGCTACGGAAAGGGAAAGCAGCTCCTGTACTTTACAAAAAAAAAGCACCAAACCAGGCATGTCCAAGTGATTTCTCCTGTCCACCTGGTGAATATGGGCATACTGGGGCAATGCAGCAATTGCCTCATGTACACAGACAACCCTCTCTTCCTGGCACCCAACACTACAACCTGTGAGAGATGCACTTACATAGCCTCAGTTCGTTTGGACAAACCCCTGCAAACAAGGAGCAAAACAAAACAAATATTGCCAGTATTAACAAATATTGGGATATAATAATGAAAATGCAGGGTCATGAAGTATCCAAGATCTGTGTGTGTTACAACCTGATCATATACTCAGAAAACATGCATTAATTCTGTCAGACATCATGCTATCTGGAATTGAACCCTGAACTCAGTGCAATAACAACATACACTCTGTTATGCTTTTTATCTCTCTTTGCCACCCACACAAGACCGGAAATTATTCCTTTCTTATTTGCTTCAACATGTCTAGATCAATGTGATATTGACAGATACTTTACAATAATAAATGCTCACACCATTTTAACGTCAGATTGCCAACACTGCCAGCTATTTCTTCTCTTTATTTTCTGAGCATATTCCCCTCCTAGTTAGTCCAGCATAACTCCAGAAATACAATATCATAGACATTTGTTTTTGCATGTTTGCTTAAATTTTAGACATATTTTAAGCAGATGATGGACAGTGTGCTCCTAGTATAAGGATATCAGTGTTGTTAAGGTTGTTCTCATAGCTCTCAAGGTGCTTACACTTTTTATTGTAAGTCTACTCTGCATGATACAAACACTTCAGGGAGAGCAGTCACTTCAATATCACTTGTTGTTGTAGTTAGTGTAATCAGTAACACTTGCAAGCCATTAGCAGCTAACAATTGTCATTGCTTTTCCCTGCAGTCCTAGGGCATGTGCATGCAATCATGTAGCTACCTGCACCATGTTTACATACCCTCCACCAAGTGATCTTTTTTTTTTTTTTTTTTTTGGTATTCAAAAATGCTAATGATTTCACACCTCATTTGCATCTTCACAGTCTTTAGAGGGCTGAATATACACTATAGAAAGGTAATGGTATAGCTGTGGAAGTGGAAGGAGGGCAAATGATTGGCTACAGGCAGAACATTACTGCTAGGTACTTGGAGGAGACTGTTCTACAAATCACTGCACTATTTCATAAGTTATTTTTGTCATCTACACAGGCTGCGTACATGTTCATATTTTGAATGTATTTCATTATGCAATTGAAAAAGGAATTTTGCAATGTATTTAATTTTAAAAATTCCCTGCTGGCATACTGTACATATGTCAAATCTTGTTGTGCTGTCCAGCTTAGTATGATTACTTCACAGTACTGTGCTATCATTTGCTAGTGCGTGACTGCCTCAACCTTGTGGGTGACTCATTGGATAGGATGAGTGACACACTGGATTGGGCAGTGTCTGTAATGGTACATCTGCTGGGTGTGGGCTGGTATCCACGTGTCTGTAGAGCCACCACATCCTGTGGTGTTAACTGATGTGGCCATGCCAAATCCTCCTCCAATACCGGTACTACTTCCACTGCTCCATCAATGAGTGAGGTGTCCACACTCACATATGGTATGCCACGGGGTCTTGGTCTTGGCCATAGTTATGAGGAGAGCTTGCCCAGCAGACATTGCTCACATTCATGTATCACCCCCACTTTCAACCAGTAACATGGAATTGATAGTGCAACTCCTGGCAGTGGCAGTTTGCATGGTCAGGTGCTATGACACTGAACAGATAACTCTAACATGCACAGCTTACAGCTGTCTGTCATGGCAGGATATAGTGCTGGCAGACACCTTGATTGTGTTTATGGAGATCTACACACAATTCACAAAATCTGCCCATACCAAACCATAAACATGCAAGGTAAAATAAAGTTAACTTTGATTGAGATATATCTTCTCTTAGTGTCCCTGAGATATTGCATACTTTAATGATGCAAAGAATGGATAGGTACGAGACTGACAGCATGCAGGTAGTTTATCTTCTTACTCATTTGTTCATATATTACAGGTTCCACACTTACCTTGACATTACTGCAGTGATGAATCATGTGCTGTGGGGCTGTCTCTGTCTGATGCTATCTGTTCACCGACATTACATGGGTAAGTAATGTTTGTGGATATCAGATGACATCACTTTTAATATTTGTATGTGTATTCCCTCTCTGTGAGTGTGTGTGCTATCATTTGCCTCTTAATTGCTAAGTATGTGTGCTAACCTTTGAGTCTTAGGTGATAAGTGCATGTGCTATCCTTTCCCTCTTAGCCATGAAAAGGGCATATTGCAGAACCCTCATCTGTATGTGCTGGAGGTGGCACCCCTGCCAAGATCCATGGATTTGTGGACCTGGCCCTTGCTGTCCTTGTTGCAGCTGTTCCCTCAAGATGATACTGTGCTACATGACACAGACTGTAAAAATGTATTCACAGGTGCCTGGGTTGTACAGCAGGGCATCCCCTGATGTGTCTAGACAGTAGAACCATGACTTCAGCATGCCAAACACAAGCTCTATGATGTTTCTAGTTTGAACCTGGGCATTGATGTATCCTTTCTCTATGGGTGTGTATGTATTTCTGATGGGTGTCATGAACCACGGTTCCAGTACATAACCTACATCACCCAGGAGATGGCCTTGTGGAACATCACTCCTAGCCGACTTTGTGTACAGCTGCGACGTGTCCCATATGTTTGAGTCATGGTAACTGCCTGGGTTGCCTGCACAGATACTAAGGATGATCCCTCAGGCATTACAGACAACCTGGCAGCTGACTGAGTAGAACCCTTTCCTGTTCACCAGGTGGGGCTTTTATTTCTATGTGAGTGCATTTTATGGCCCCCAAGACTTCAGAGAAGTGTGCTGGAGCATAGAATTCTGTATTGTTCTTCCTCTCTCCTCTGGTGTGCATGGAAAATAGAAGTACTCTCTTGCATGTTGTAGCATAACATTAAGATATTGATGAAATATTCTGGAGGCTGAGGCCTATGATACCCCTAGTATATCCCCTGTGGGTCTCTGGAATGTACTAGTAGCTAAATATCCTTAATGCTACACATACCTTAGTTTCCACTGGTATAGGTTCTCCTCGATTTCCCCTGGATTGGAAGTGGGGGCAGCAGAGGTTGCAGATTTCCTGTAGAGTTTCCCTTTCAACTCTGTATTGTTCTATTATTTCAATATCATACTGTCCATGATATGTTAAATGGGGTCTCAACACTCTCCTTCTCCTTGGATGAGGTCTATCAGCAGCATCAGCAGCATAGATTTGAACCTGTTGCACATACACATGCAAGAGAGCATCAGCATCCCCCAGCATTGCTTTTTTCTAAGCATGATGGTGAATGTATTCCAGTAGGTTTTGGTGTTCATGGCAAAGGGCTACAACAGCTACTTTGTAGCTTCCTGAATGGCTTCACCATCTTGGATTGGTTAACTATCATGTAATTCAGCTCCTTATGCTTTCTTTAGCATACTGTGCTGTTTACCTTTGTTTGGCAGCTCTACACGTTGTGTAGAGTCATTAAATAAATACAAACTAGTATGCTATCAATGATTATAATTAATGTAGTTGCTCTGTGTGAGTGGGAAAAAGATTCGAGATTATAAAAAGCATGCAGTATTGTAAACTGCTTGGTAAATGTGTGCATGCGTTTGTGTGAGTGTGCCTGTGCTTATATGTACACACGTGTATGTTGTGATTGTGCACATATTAGTTTAACAACATAAAATACACTACTGTGAGCATAATTTCTTTCATATCATTATAATCAAATAGTTGGTGTGCAAATACTTATGTTAGTCATAGAGGGGGGAAAAACTAACCAGTTCTGTAAAATGATCATTGTTAAGCAATCAAAAATCTAGCTCAGTCATTTCAAACTACTGGCACTTGAGCCAGATGTGGCACATGAAATGTAATGCACAGCGCTTACAAGATGCTCTTTATACAGCCTGCCAGTAGGCAATTCACTTATAGTAAGCACGAATGCTGCAAAACATGTCCCAGTATAAATGATGACTGCTCTGATTCTCCTTGTATCATGGGTTCAGCTGTATTACTTGAATGAACTGTTAAGAAACTAGCTTTCTAGAAAACATCATCAATAGTTTGGTCTGATTAGTGGCACTGCTAAAATTTGTGCCCAGTGTCCAGGATGCAGAAGTGAAAAAAAAAAGAGTACTGACTCATCATTCCACAGCTGGATGAAAATAAACTTACACTAAAAAATGACAGTTAAGTGAAAGGAGACTAGTTCTTTAGTAATGCAGGCAGGCTATGAAATGAAAACGATGAAAGGAAGTACAGTGGCAACAGCTGCATTGTGCCATTTGGCATATTATTCAAATATGTGAACAAAGAAAAAAGAACAACATCAGTGTGGTATGCAGGCTGCATGAATTAGAGTTCATGATGTTAGCATAAAAAGAGCATAATAAGCGAGGTAACAGTAAACTTGGGACTTAGCTTGATAAAGGCAAGCAAAAATGTAAATATACAAATCATCCCCAAAAACAGTGGAGAAAGAATAGTAACATTGTTAACATTTATATATTGGCACACTTACTCAAGGACTGTCAATTCATGCATTGCCCACCCCAGTGCTATAAAATTATGCCCCCCATATCTCTCAACCTCTTGGAGGAAAAATTCTGGACAAATCCATAAATAATGGGGATACAAAGGCCAAAAATAGGGACAATTTTTAAATTCTGCTCTTTTAAACTTAGAAGGTTGATGGAGTAGCATTTTTCTATTTGCATGAATGTTCTGAAAGGTATTAAGTCTGTAACTCAAATGCCTGTCATTATTTTCAGACTTCCATCCTCAACAATTTGCCAAACATTTGCCAGAAATCCAAAAATTTATGAGGAACAGACCAAAAATATTTGGCAAAAATTTGGACATTCTGTGAAAATCTGGACAGTTGAGGACCTTTAGTCCAGTGATCTTTTTAATTAGGACTTCTAGGGTCTTTCAAGTTGTGTGATGTGTTTGAACAGATACATACTAAAAGAGACATTTCATTCTATAACTAGTCTATTCAGGGCCGAACACATAGGAATGATAACTTCTGTTGACCTGGATAAGAAACCTTTAGTTATTGCTGTTGTTGTTGTTGTTGTTGTGGTATCTTTCGGCTTTTCCCAGTTAGGGGTCGCCACAGCGGAACTCTGGTCCGCTAATGATTAGCAGTAGATTTTTACGCACCAAGTTGCCAGCTCTGATGCACAACCTTCAATGAAGGTGCACCCATTCACGCATGTCTCCACACAGAAGACGCTTATTAATTGGGCTAAACAGAAATATTTCCTGCCTACTGTTGCTATGATATGATCAAAGTCTAGGGAGATCTCAAGGACAATGCCACAATCTTGGATGATTGTGTTCACCTGAAATGAGGTGTGAGTATAAGATAAGATCTGTTTACTCTTTGAATTTAGTTTAAGCCCATTTCTAATAAACCACTTATTTGTATGGATTAGGCCTTGCAATAGTAACACAGTATAATTTGTTGAGCAAATGACAGCATCCAACTTGCAGCCTTCAGCAAATTTAATTTGCATTATGTCTGGGTTGGTGGGTTCACTGTTTTGCTGAATTGAGGGTATTCTAGTACTCTGCCCTGAAGAAAGCCACTAACCTCCTTTTTGCTTTCATTGGGGGCATCTGCTACTTTGACTACATAGTTTCTATTTGTCAGATGGTTTGCTATCCATCTTAATAATATAAGCCTCTATATTTTGCCTTTTAACCTTGTTTAGAATACTAGCACTGGGAATACTGTCAAAGGCCTTAGCCATCTCCAAATGTGCTGTATGAACAGATTAAATTTTTTGAAATTCACCAAATTAATGAGCTCCTTTAACAAAAAAAAATATTGTTATGAGTCTAGAACAACAGGACTTTTTATATCAGAGCTTATGAAATCAGACCTATTATCTTCCATGACTTTGCAAATTAAGCTTGCTATTCTGATGGGTCTATGATTCTCAAGATCTGAGGTGTGACTCTCTTTATGCAGGGAGGGGGTGCATAATGATAGCCATTTTCCGCACTTCTGAAACATACTCTGTAGCCATGTTTAGGTTGAACAATGTTAGAAGGAATTCAGAGACAGCATGTTTTGTGATGTATACTAAACAACTAGTTATATTGTTGTGGCTCACAGATGTGGCATTTTTAGCTTAAGATATTATAGTTTGGATACATTCACATATTGCATAATAATAATGGGGAAGGAAGTAATTCAGAATGTTGTGGAACTTCAATGACTGTTTCTTGTAGGCAGCTGGTACTACATTCACCTATGAGTATATCAGCAATATCTTTCAGCCTGGAATGTGTAATGTGATTATGAAATAATTCAGAGTATTGCTGAGTCTTATTTCTTAATCATCTAATGTAGTTAAACAAGGATTAATAATTATCCTTGGCTTCAGATGCTAATATTTAATTGTGGTCCACTTTGATGTTCTGGTATCGTCTAGATTTTTGCTATTCTTTTTGAAACAGTCTTTCTCTTATCCAAGTAGAATTGGATATTTTTCCTTGTTTTTGAGCTTATTAATGCTGACACTCCACCAAAGTGTCTTATGTTTACATTCCCAAATATGTTTAATTCTAATTGGGATTTCTTGTTTTAAGCTGTTTGTTAGTTGGGAGTAAATTTTGTTGACACAAGTGATGGCAGAGGTGACATGGGGGCTGGAAATCTTGATCATATAGTGTCAATACACTTGTCTTTTTTAAAGTCCTTGAATTCAGAAGTGTATTTTGTGGTGGGTTTAGATGCCCTAAAGGAGAAGATCACTGATTTGTGATTAGATCTGACCAGAGATGAAAATACTACATAAGTAGTTCAAGTAGGAGCAAGGTTAGTGACCACAAGGTCAAGACAATTTTGACCTTTAGTAAGCTATTTATTTATACAATGGAGTTAACATTTAGTAAGTCTATGAAACTTTGTGTATACTCATCCTTTGTGGTATAGGTGTTCTAAATAATCAATGGATAATTGAAATCACTAATCAAAATGGTATTTTATCTATGTGTAGTTCTGCAAGCACATTTAAAAATCTTTTGTGACCATCTGATTATGTGGATGTGACCTATAGCAAGCTACAATTTGATTATTTGTCATCTTTAAGGTATTTTGATGTGCAGTAATCTCTGTTTGTGGGCTGTGAGGAATCTGTCTAAAGATAACAGAGTCTCTGACAAATATTAACACTCTTCAGCAGTTTCCAGCAGGTCTGAATGCTTGAAAGATACTGAAACCTGGTAAAGAGTGAGTTCAGTTTTACAGTGAAACCAACTCTGTTATAGCGCACATATAATATGAGAAAAGTATTCTTAAGACATCTGCACCAGTGTGGTCTGGACTGGAATTTACTGCAAACCCTTTTGTTATGCTGGAATGTCCAGAAGGCAGGCGTTGCCAGTGAAGGCACTATGTGGCCAGCAAGTGCTCTGGCTGGTATGCAGAAGTCACAGAATAAAAAGTGGAGGCCGTCACTGGTGAAGCAAGTTAAGTTATTAGTCATCTCAGACCAGCCAGAAACATAGTGATTCCCCCTAGAAAACCATCAATTACTTAGGTAGTTATTAATACAAAAACCAAGAACTGTAAAAACTGTCAAAACCATGAAATAATCAACAAGTGGACTCAAGGTGTCTTTCCAGGGTAAAAAAAATAATTTATTTAGGACTTTCATCCCAAATCATCGTAGGATTCCTTCAGAATAAAATTACACCATAAAACTACTCTTAAATAGTCAAATTAATTGAACAAATGATCATAAAGGACAAACCATATGGGGATTAAATCTGAATATTAGTTACACAAGCACTTGCCTAATAAAAGAATCAGTTTTATTAACTTAAGCCCAGTAAATCTATGAAAATCTAAAAATTCTAAAAAATACAAAACACTACCTATAATATGATCTAAGAGAAATCAAAAATATTGGAGATATACCAACCGGTGATTTCTGCCACTATTATTAATGAAAATATTGCGGGGGGTATTCCCCTTTCTATAGTTTCCAATGACGTGGGGGACTTTAAAGTGTATAATTAAAATATTTTTAACACTACTAAAGCCTACACGGAACTTTTTAGTAACTTTTTTTTGTACCTACTAGAACTTTTGATGTAACTAATACTTTAAGTGAATTAAAATGTTTTGTCAGGAAACTCAATTTGAAATTAATGCTGGATGATCAGGGCAATAGAGCTGACTCAAATTATTTGGAGTTGCCTAACATCTTCAATCCACCATTATACCCAGTCATACATAATTTTGAACAGCTTTGTGAATTAGACCTGATATAAGGGGACAAACCATCCGGGGCCAAAAAGCTTGTATTTATCATTACACAAGAAGAATTTGATTGACCAGGTTCCCTCCAGCGGCTCAGGAAATCAGATAAAGGGGAAGGGGTTATTGTTATCAATAAAATGTATTATATTCAAAGTATATATCATTTATTATTCGATGATACTTTTACATCTGTTGGAGCATATAGTGGTACAGAGTTCCTAGATGTGAAGTTGATGTTGAATGAAGTATTGGGCATGGAGACAATTTATAGGAAGGATGTATGGAGAAATCACTATTTGCATAACAACATAATGCACCCTAGATATGTTTTTAAAAACACTATGGAGAACCAGATGACATGCATTTCAAGATTATGTACTAGGGATATAGACTTTGAGATGGAGAAGGAAAAATTGGAAAGTTATCTTCATGAAAGAGGATATACAGGAAAGGACACCCCTATACACTCTGACAGATGTAAAAGTATCAGAAAAGGGAAAGGACACCCATACTCTTCAAAAGTAGGAACTGAAATGAGCATAAATAATTGACTGAGAGAGACTTTAACCAGCGGACACTTAATTTCATGCTCACCTATAGTATAGACTCCACCCAGATATGTAATATTATTAGGAAGTTTTTGCCAATATTAGTAGAAGATGAAAAACTGAAAAATATTGTGGGAGAAACACCCAAGTTTGTTTTTAAAAATAATAAGAACATTTAGAGGCTATCATGCCTAAAGGATGTTTTTCCAAAAGAAAGTTCTAATATTAAAAAGTAAGGCACCTTTAGATGCAGAAGATATAAAGCCTGCTCTTTTATAGATACTAATTCCTTTTGACATCTGACCACAGGAAAGTAATATTGTTTAAAATATAGTGCCACTTGCAAACTAAACACTTGGGATATTTAGAAACCTGTTCAAAATGCCCTGCATACATACCATTTAGGCAAAATGGAACAACATTTTAAGGACAGAATTTTGCATCATGTGAGGGATATTCAACATAAAGACAAGAAGAATGCTTTGGCAAATCATGTTTTATTAAATCCGTCACATTATTTTAAATGTAAGGCTATTGAATATATCTATGAAGGAATAAGATGTGGAGATATGCAGAATCATACTGAGATAGAAGTGAACTGGATTGTAAACGTGAGAGCAGATTGCAGCCCTGGTTTAAGTGCGGTAGTTCCACACAAACCCATTCTGAGAGGCAGACGCCTTTCTATTAGCTGATGATGGAGGCTCGTTTTCCACTTTGTGATTTTATTGGTTGAAAACTGATTGGCTGAAAAGAGGGCATTATACCAAAGGGAAGCCTCTAATTGATGGACCATACTTTAATTCATGAAAAGAGAGCCAGAGTTTTAACCATCTGATGAAGGCTACGGCAGAAAGCTCTTATTGTGATTTTTAAAGGCTCTGTCTTTTTTTATTTTTATATTTTGAGCTCATTAAAGTTTTTAGTAGTGATTTGACCTACAGATTGTTGTGGTGGTGTGCTCAAATTTCTCTTTGTTTTTGAATTGTCTTATTTTGAGCCATCTTCAGCAGTTAAGAGTTTTGTTTGTTTTCTCTTTTCATAAAAAAAGTTATTATTAAGGGCCAAATGGTCCAAGCAGCCTACATGACCTCCTGACCCAAGGATTTCATTTCTGAATGTTATTTTCTGGCCAATATATTTAGAATGAGAGGGTGCCCAGATAATTTGATTAACAAAAGCTGAAGTAATTTCAAATAGACAAAAAGGGCTATATGTCCCAAATATGTATCAAAAAGAAATAAGTGGGGACCAATCTAAAGAGTGCCCTTTACCCAAAATAGAATCCGGTCTTAATGTCAATAGTAAAGAAAAGGGCTCAAATAATGGGAGTGATTTTGACACAACATTTACCAATACTTTTTCTCTGATAGCCCTTTCATTAATGAAGTCTTAAATAAAAAAATGGAGTTTAATAACCACACATCTGGATACTGGTGGGAAGTTGGGCCTAAAGCAATGTATTGTATATAAGGAAGGAATTCCTTTTAAAAGTTTTTGAAAATTTACCAGCTGGCCCTATTAATCATTCTCCATTGATGTCTACTTGTGGCTGTTGCAAATATTGCAAATATATATATATTTATGTGGGTTCCCTTCATAATTTTGAAATACTGAAACCCCAAATTTCAGTATTTCGAAATTATAACACCGAAGCCTTGAAATACCGAAACACCAGAAGCGTGAAATTCAAAATCCCGAAGTACGGAGATTTTGAATTAGCGCTTCTGGTGTTGTGGTGTGTGAATGGTTAGGTGTTAGTTCGGGTATGTATGTATATGTAAGTGTGCTGGTTAGGGGCTTTAGTGTATGTCAGTTTGTGTTGTGACTGTGATGTGTGTGTGCGAGACACTGTAAAATGTGTGGGTGTGAGTTACCTCTGAGTGTCTGTGCGATCTCGGAATTAGTGTATATAAGTAGCGGGATGTGGGGGTGAAGTCCCCCATATGGGGGGTGCAGGGGGGCTTGCCCCCCTGTTTATATGTGGTCTAGGTTTGTCTGTGTGCTTGTGGGGGGAAGTCGTGTGTATGTTTATGTGTGTGCTCTGTGTGTAGTGTAGGTTCGGGATTTTGAATTTCGCTGTTATGGGTTTTCGGGATTTTAAGGTTTTGGCTATGTAATTTCGAAATACTGAAATTCGAGATTTCAGTATTTCGAGATTTCATAGTGAACCCATTTATATACATATATATATATATATATATATATATATATATATATATATATATATATATATTGGTGACTAGATTCACATTCAGAAACGAACAATTAAAACTGAAGGGGAATTTAATTGTAATTCTAAAGGAGTAGTATATTTATTTTATTTATTTATTTATTTTACATTTGTTGACCGGGATAGTCTAACTGGATTTATGTCCATTTTCAGTAGAGTCCCTGGGAGATAAGCTCCAAGGGATTGCTAGACTACTAACATACAGGTACTAGTTGTTATACAGTTGAATACTACAAATTTTAAACAGTTCAGGAATCTTCACAGTTTATACAAAAAACATGTTACAAGCATTAAATAAGATGTTTTAGACTTTATGTACAAGACTTCATTAGTAACTAGAAAGTAATTGTTAAACAAATATATACTTCAAATTTCAACAGTTCAGCAATGCTCACAGTTTAAACAATACTTGTTGCCTGCCTTAGGTAGGATGCTTTAGAATTATATGCAGAAGAATTTAACTAGGTATTTTAAATTATCTCTATTAGGATAAGATATGTTTTGCCAAGGATAGGCCTTGATCTAAAAAGACACAGATAGAGCAGGAATTAGGTCTTAAGAGAGGGTATTTGGGATATAGTATGAGATTAGTCTGGATTTGTACAGGGACATAACCAATGGGTTTTAAGATAGAGTTTCAGATTGTGTTTAAAAAGTGTAAATGAAGACAGTGATGTAAGTTCATGGGGGAGTTGGTTCCAATACTTTCCAACTGCATTTGAGAACAGAGCATCTCATGGCATGTTATTAGATTTACATGTTGATACAAGTAGTTTCTTAGATGAGCGTAAAGTTGAAAGGTTCTTATATTGGGTAATGAGACTAGCAAGTATTGGGGTATTGGTAGGTTGGAAAAGGGTTTTGTGCGCAATGGTGAGTTGTTTAAATAGAATCTGATTCAGAAGCTCTAACCAGCCTAATTGTTTCAGCTTATGGCAGTGATGGGTCCTAAAGGAGGAAGCAGTAGCAAATCTGGCAATGCTATTGTAAGCACTGGCTAGCTTGTTAAGGTTATTTTTTGACAAGTTAGTATGTATGGAAGAAGCATAGAGAAGTGTGGAGATAAGGTGGGAATAGGCAATAGTGGTTCTGGCTAGTGGGGAGAGAAAGGGTTTTATCCTATAAAGGGAGCCTAGTTTCCTGTTGACAGTTTTTATGGTATTGTTCATATGGGTTTCAAAGTTCAGGTTGTTATCAATGGTTACCCCTAGAAGTTTATTTGTTGGATCGGGAGATATGAGTGTACCATTACTGGATATGACTGAAAAGTTCATTGGGAGTGATTTATGGGTAGGAATGAAGAGGAGGAGTTTGTTTTTTGGGGGGTTCAAGAGGAGGCAGCGTTGTAGAAACCAATTTTCTGTTTTATTGAACATTGTCTGAGTTAGAGTCTGTAGTTGGGATTGAGATTTAGCTGAGCAGATTATTGTTGAATCTTCTGCGTATTGTACACAGTTAGTTAAAGGAATTGCTAGGTTGAGGTCATTGATAAATATTGAGAAAAGGAGGGGGCCCAATATAGAGCCCTGAGGAACACCTAGGGTAACTGGGAGATGGGATGAGAGATCATTGTCCCATAGCACTGCCTGCTGTCTATTATCAAGGTAGGACTGGAACCATTTTATAGTCTTTGTGTCCAGGGAGAAGGATTTTAGAATATTGAGAAGTAAGTGGTGGTTGCCCAAGTCAAATGCTTTTGAAAGGTAGATGAAAAGTGCTGAAGAGAGAAGATTGTTATTACGTTTTTTATTGAAGCTGTCAGTGAAGGATAGGAGTGCAGTTGTTGTACTGTGGAAAGACCTGAAGCCTTGTTGAGATTTGGCCAGTAAATTGTTCTGGAGTAGGTGGTCTAGTAACTGTCTGTGGATGTACTTTTCCATTATTTTAGCTAATGGGGAAAGTAGTCCTATGGGACGATAGTTAGAATATTCTCTGGCATTTCCACCCTTGTGTAGGGGGATAATGTAGGAGATTTTCCAGATGTTGGGAATAGTGCTTTCTTTTATCGTTCTATTTATCAGCAATGCTATAGGATGAGGATAAGCTATGACTTTGGCTGCCTTTTGCAGGTATTCAGCAGATAGCCGGTCAGCTGAGGGGATAGTAGGTTTTAGTTTACTTAAAATGTTGCAGATGAGGGAAGTTGGGACAGGTTGCAGGTTTAGAGTTGGGAGAGACCTAGTAGTATTAGTTGGAAGGGCAGAGCTATTGGCTGTTAGTTGATTAGCAAGTGTTTGGATGGTTTCAGTAAAGAAGATATTAAAAGCATTAGCAGTTTGCTTTGGATTGTCGGAATTTGATCCTATAGGGGGTGGTGTTGTGGATTGGCCTGGTTGAAGTAGTCTGTTCATGCTAGCCCAGAACTTTTGTGGATTATTTTGGTTGTTCTGTTGGAGGTGGAAGTAATTTTTGTTTTATCTTTGAGTATAGCTTTCTTAGTCTCATTTCTTTTTTTGCCTAAATTGTTGTTGGTCTACGGGGTTTTTAGTTGTTCTCCATAGTGCCCAAACTTTATTTCTCTGTTGAATTTTCTGCCTGGTTTTCTTTGTAAGCCATGGGGTGGGTTTAGATTTAATTTTAATGGCACGCTTTGGTGCATGGTGGTTAAGGATTGTTAAGAATTTTGAGTTAAAGTAGTTTGTTGCTTCGTCAAGTGGTAGGTATTTTATAGGTGATCAATCACATTCTTTTAGTTCATCTTGGAAGTTATTGGGGTTAAAGTTTCTGTTGCTTCTTATTGTTTTATATATGGTTGGGTTGTGTGAGCTCAACCTTTGCCTGATTATGTAAGTGAGAGAATGGTCACTTACATCATCAGGGAGGGTCCCTATATTATAGAGTTGTTGATGATTATTTATTAGAATCCAGTCTAGGATGGATTTTTTGTTATTGGGTTTATTAATTCTGGTTGGGGAGTTAATTGTTTGTGAGAAGTCATTAAGGTTAATATGGACGTTTGGTGATTCAGTAGAGCAGTCCTTCCAGTCTGTATTAAAGTCTCCAAGAATTATTGTCTCTTGGGGAATTTTTGTGGAGAGTTCAGCAAGGATACCTTCCAGAGTGGTGATGTTGTTACCAGGGGGCAAGTAGATACATATTATATTTAGGGATTTACTGGGATTAAGTTGAAGTTTGGTGCTAATGATTTCCGCATTGTTTTCAGAAGAGGAATCAAGATCTAGTATAGATATTTGTAGCCCTTCTTTATAGAGGATAGCAACACCCCCTCCTTTTTTTACTTTGCGGTCTTGTCTCAAAATGTTGTACCCAGATGGAATAATTTCAACATCTTGTGTAGTGGGTTTTAGCCATGATTCTGTAAAACAAAGTATATCAAAGGAATGAATATCCAGGATAGCATGGAGGTGGGCAATTTTATTATTTATGCTGCGAATATTGAGTTGAGCTATATAGAGTGAGTTGGGAGATTTAGATGGGATATTTGGTGTAGAGGGAACACAAACGTGTGGTTCTGTGCTAGTTTTATGCCCTGGTCCTGGGTTAGGATGAATGTCCCCATCTAGTAAAGTAATGGTGAAGATGTTTTTTAGGTTTTATATAGTTGTATTTGATATGGGTCAGTCTGTGATATTTAGCAGGTGAATAGCTAGGTAAAGATGTTATATTTATGTGTTCTGGGGAGTTAATTAGAGGTATAGTACTTGCTTGTGCATTAGGAAAGTTCAGCTGTAAATATTTTGACTGTTCTTATGAGGTAGGCTGCTGTTAGAGAAAGTAGGAGAAAGACAATGATTTGGAGCTTTAGTTGGATTTGGAAAGGTCGTGTTTGCATAGTGACTAATAAGCTTATTGGTGTTCTTTAAAGGGGAGGAGTTATACTAGGGGTGATTAGAGAGAGGTGTATGTAGAATGTTAACAAGATGACTATTGTGATTGGATTGGAGAGGAAGTTGGTGTGATGAGGATGTATAAGCTTAGGAGCAGTAGGGGTGAGAAATGGGAGTAGGGTAGGGGAGCAGAGTGAGCCCACAGGGCGAACAGAGCGGGTAAAGACAAGAGAGGTAAGGAGCTGATAAGAACAATCAGTTGAAGCAGGGATTACAGTAGGTAGGTAACCCTAAATACTGGAATAAAGTTAAAAGAGTAGATAATAGAGCTATCTGGAGGGTGTTTGAGAGCTAACCATTAAAATAAATTGATGTTATGGGCTACAGTTTAATAGCAAGTATGTGGATAAACAGTATATAGCAAAGGTGTAGTACAAGTCAGGAGAAGGCTTCAAGGCCTGGAAGGGACAAGTCTGCCACCTGGTGGCCCATATAAATGTATTGTAAGTAGGGTAAAAAAGGAGGGATTCTGGGTTCCTAATGCAAGAAAAGGAGTAGTGGTTCCGACTGTCTTTAAATGGTGGAAAAAGTAGATTAGATTGGTTACAGAGTGGGGAGGGAGTAAAGCTGCTGGTTTTCCTGGCTAGTGCTTTATAGCCACCTAGATCTAATAATACCTTATAGGCTATACTGGCCTATAACTTTAGCCACCTGTCAACACTGTTCAGCTTTTTATATAGGGAAATCCAAGAGGAATATAAAGGAACTTGTACACCAGCATATTTATGATATAAATAAAAAAGAAGCTCTAATGTTCAGTACAAACATATAGAAAAAATCCCTACCCATAGTTTTCTGTTTTTCGTAATTGAACAGGTATCACAACATCGTAGAGGAGGTCCCTAGAGTTTATTATTGGAGAAGAGGGAACTTTGGTGAAAACATTTCCTTAATACCTCAGCATCACCAGGGTTAAACAAATTGATTTCTATAACATGTATTTTAAAACTTAGATCATATTATAGGTAGTGTTTATATTTTTCAGAATTTTTAGATTTTCATAGATTTTCTGGGTTTATTTTATTTTTAGCACTGATTATTTTATTAAGCAATTGCTTGTGTAACTAACATTCAGATTTAATCTCCATATGATTGGTCCATTATGATTATCTGTTCAATTAATTTGAGTATTTAAGGCCAGCTTTAAGATGCAATTGCATTCTGAAGAAGCCCCATGATGATTTGGGATGAAAGGACTAAATAAATTACTTTTTTTATCCTGGAGGACACTTTGAGTCCACTTGTTGATTCTCTCATGGTTTTTACTTAGGTAGTTGTTAAATTCTTACATCTTCTGTTTGTATCTGGGCATTTTTCAAGGTGATGTTAGGATTCCACTTAGGAACAGAGTGTCGCCTGCATTTAACTCATAAATAGCAAACCCCAGCATGTCCCTCTATATGTCCTTCTGAGTTGAGTACCTCATGTTATTCACATCTATATGAGCCACCACCAGGTTGTAATCATATTGATCCTGCTCGAGAGACAATACAGTTCTGCGATGCCACCTAATTAGAATCTGACTTCAGAAAAGTAGTTGTTACCCTGTCTTTGGCAAGTCTACTGAGTATAGACTCAATGTGCCTGATGATGGAGACAAAATTACTAGAACATTTGTAATTAGACACACAGACTTAGTGGCAGTGGAAAGCTTGTGGTCTGCAGCCTGGTGACTCACTAAGTTATCTGAGTTTGGTGAAAAAGTGTTACAAGATACTGTCCTTACCCTAACTAATCAAATTACCTTAAAAATAAAATGTAAAAAACATTTCCATTTCAGTGAAAAAGAAAATATTGGAGATAAACACTGACATGACATTCCCTATCACAATACAGTTTCTTGTATTTATCATATTAGCCTTTATGTTTCATTACAGCAGTCTTATGTAGTTTATTCAGAGCTTTTTTCTCCAATATTTTCTTTTTCACTCAAAAGGAAATATTTACACTTTTGAATTTTAGGGTAAACTGATTTGTAAGGATAAGGATGGCGGTCTAAACACCTACGGCTCAAATGCAAATGAAGGCTAGAGGATTCCCAACCATGGTATCTCTCAAATGATGACCTGCTTCAGCAAACCACATGCAAGCTTTGGCATAACGTAGCTAACTACTTCCACGACCCAAACATACTTAAAGGAGAACTCACTTTAACTTGTATTAAAACTTTGGAAGTTTAGAAGATCTGCATAAGCGCTCATCCATTGACTAGTTTATTTATTTGTGTTGTTTGTTTGTTTATTGAAATTGTTTACCAAAAAAGTCTAAATGGGAACAAAGTCTCCTTTTCAGCAGAGGCTGTGGGAGAAAAGCTCCAAGAAATACATAGAGGATATAGAATTAGAAAAAAAATAGAAGAAAAATATTTTGTATAAGTTCTCACATAGTCTAGTAAAAATAAAAAAACATTTTATATATGCAATTATGAAAAATCTGTGTAGTAATGGCAGAAATGCAAATTGTGCAATAAGGCACAGATACACTGTATCATTCTGAGTGTACAAAAGATGATGAACATGTTTCATGATATGAAAAACTGGAAATCTGTTACAACAAAATCTCAAAATTTGCCACCAAATCCAAATACTCCACCCACCAGGGTATATCTCTCCACCTGCTGAATTGGCTAGAACTTCCCAACTACCTTAAGTACCTCCAACTCACTACAGCCCACAAGCTATTTTTTAAACAAACTAAATGCCCAGCACTAACAAAACATCTTACCATCATACACCCCACACAGAACTCTAAGATCTGCCCACCAAAATCTAATTACTGTATACAAACCAAATTGTCCTGCTGGTCAGCTTCTCCTATCCTTTTCCTTAGCCAAAAAATGGAATTCTCTCCCTCCTTCTCTAAGAATTTCTGAAATCTTTGAACATTTTAAAACCCAGCTCCATTCCTACCTCTCCCATAATTGCAAATGCATTTGCAGTCTACCTACCTAACCTTCTTATTACATGTATGCATTCACTGTACATAATGTACCTTCCACCTTTATTCTCCCCTTTTCTGGGACTTAATCTTATTTACTGCCATCTTACTAATGTTAATTTTTATACCATTCACAGATGATTTACAATCTCTGTACAACTTAAACTCTGTACTACTTGTTCTCTAATCTGTAAGCATGTAAGTATGTAATGTATGTTCTTCGATTTTGCTGTTATACTTTGCTTAGTTTTACTATATAATATTACATACAGTTTGCTTAATTGTACTATTTTTACTATGTAATAAATTTTATTATGTAACATGGAGCTTTTCTCCTCGTGCCCCCACTGAAAATGGGCTCCTTGAGCCCAGTGGACCTCCCTGGTCATCAAACTGGAAATAAATAAATAAATAAATATAAACTTAAAATGGCAGGGGAGCAGCATCCTCTAACAATCTGGTTTTCAGTCAGCAACTGAGTATTAGTGTGAAAGAGTAGGATCAAAGAAATAGACAAACTAGAAGAAGCTGAAAGCATGAAAAAAAGATGAGATAGAGGGAAGAAAAGGAAATTATGAGCGATGCAAAAAGGTTGATATGTGTGGGGGACAGGGGTGAGATATGGCGAGTGAGTGAGAGTGTAGAGAAAAGCTGAGGGGAGTAGGAGAAGATAGTGAGAGTAGGAGAGACAAGAAGATTAGAGGAAAATATTTAATGGGAAGGAAGAAGTGTGGAAGCATGGTTATGGGGAGGGGAGTTATCCAGGGTTAGTGCATGAGCAGAGTCGGGGATTTTGAATGCCTGACTTTAGTTTTTGTTAAAAAGGTTTGTGATTTTGTTTTGTTCCAGTTGCAGAGAGAGAGAATCATGGTATTCCAGACTTTAGTGACATAGTTTGAGAAAATGACCACCTCCTGCTGTATTCATGGATTTAGTGGTGAAGAGGAGCAGCGTTTGAGTCAACCAAAGGGGTCTATTTTGTCGGTATTGCTGAATTAAGGGTGAGGCAGATGGACAGTTTCTAGGTTTATAGATGAGGTTATGAGTAGCAGCAAGCTGGAAGTAAGATATGAACTGAGGTAGCTCAAGCCATTTCAGGTCTTTGAGTGCTAGGCAGTGGTGGGATTTGTATGGTTGGTTTACTGCAAACATTGTTACTTTGTGGTAACATTCTTCTTGCTTTATTAGCTGAGAGGCTTGTAAGTTGGTGAAGATAGGGTTGAATAAGAAGTGTTAGAAGTAGGGCAGAGGCTAAATGTCTTCTGGTTTGGTCAGTTAGGAAATTGTTGACTCTGTATAGCAGCCCAATTTCTATTGTTTTCCTTACTGTATGTTGGATGTGGTAATCAACTTTTAGGCTATTGTCAATGTAGATGCCAAGCAGTTTATTATGTGGGAAAATGTCAATTTTAGTGTTGTTTGATTAGACAATATCAGATGAGGGTTTTTGAGCTGTGAGATGCTTTAGGGTAATGAGAATGCTTTCTTTTTGAAGGATGAAAAAAAGTTGTGAGTTAGTTAGCCAAGCTTCAATAGATGAGAAGGAATCTTGAGTGATTTATTGAATGTTGATATGGTTTTGGGTGCTGCATATGAAGGTGGAATCACTGGCATACTGAACTATTGTAGGTAATTTGGAGGCTTCTGTGAGATTATTAATGAAGATGTTGAAAAGAATAGGAACAAGAATGGATCCTTGAGGAACAACTGTGGAGACTGGGAGGAAAGGAAAGAAGTCTTTGTATCAGTTTATGGAGTAGGATCTGTTAGCAAGGCAGCTGTTGAACCAGTCAGTAGATGATTCATCAAATCGCAGTGATAAGAGTTTTTGTAGGAGAATGGGGTATGAGACTGTGTCAAAACAAAACAAGTAACAATCAAAACGCTACCCTACCTGACTAACTCCATCCTCAATGATCAAATTGTGCATAATGTTGATGTGTAATGTTTGTAAATAAATTGTACCATTGTATTTAATATTTATTTCCATGCATTGAGACTGTATATACACTGTATATTGTGCTTTTTCTTGTATGTACTATTAATGTTATGTGGAACTTTTCATCCTGGGCCTCTACTGAAAATGGGCTCACCTAGGCCCAGTAGACTTTCCCAGTTAACAAGTGCAATCAATCAATCAGTCAATCAATAAATACATAAATAAATAATAAAAGCATTGGAAAGTTCTAGAGAGAGAGCAGATACTAGTCTGCCTTTATTCCCATGGATATTTACAGTATAAGTGAAATGTAGACGGGCAGTTGTAGTCCTGTGTTGAGAGTGGAAGCCATGTTTGGAGGGAGAGAGGAGGTTATTTTTGGGTGAGCTGTTGGGAGAGCTGAGACTGAATGCATTTCTCAAGTATTTTGGATAAGTGAGATAGGATGGCAATAGGGAGAAAAGCATTACGTTATGTGTTATTTCTTCCTTTATGTAGTGGTAGGATATATATTTTATACCATAACAGTGGGACATATGTTTCTGTGGTAGAGCAGTTTATGAGTTTGGAAATGGGATAG